>NC_141065.1:33775069-33988227 GCF_041138505.1 Cibotium barometz
TTCCAAAACGGGACTCCTACTTACCTCGATGGCAGAAATGTCATTTTAGTGTTCTCGACTGACATCAAGAACGTCTTATATTCTTGGAAAGTAATTACCATCCACTATAGAATAACCTAAAATGCCCGCTTGGAGCTTGTCTTGAGTTTGAGGTGCATTGGAGGTAACAACTAGCATATTTTCTCACAAGTTTTGATTGAGGGGCGTCGCTTTTGTACATTTACAATATTGAAGTACTAATTAGGCTCGTGGATGTCCCTGGGCTTTATAATCTCCTCTCTCATGCTTGCTGTGTAGAGGGGCTTTTAGCAAAAGAAGTGCGTCTGGTCGACCCTAGGCTAAAACTCTGCCTGCTTAGCTGATGTTTAGTCAGATCACTATTGAACTGGGACACACATGAGGAGACATGTTCCAAATTAGCTGTACTCTGAGAAGTGGCCGGAGGATCAGAGCTTGATTTGAGCTGGTTCATGACCCTGCGGATGTGATCGCCAAACGACGACACCTTCTCCTTGCAAACCCTACGCCTCCTCCAAACTATGTGGTCCATGTAGCTGCTGACTTTGATTGCGTTAGTATTCATGACTAGCAGTAAACTGTATCCATGACTTTGATTGCGTTAGTATCCACGACTAGTTCTAAACTGTCGTTAATTGCTAATCGAAGGACTTGATCTCACGTTACTAACTAACACTAACCTTAAGCATATGCTTGCCGTGCTTGCGCAGAGGTTGGATGCGTTTTATAAAATAGATAGATCGGTACGAATTTGAAGGGCTGATCAAAAAACGCTCTCCTGAGTCCTTTTATGATGCACATTAAATGTATTTTGGAGAACAATCCGCCGTATAATACGAGGATTTATATGCGGGTGATGGGCAACTAGCCCTAACATGAACCATTCCGTCGTTCGCATTGCTTCTCACGTTGTCATGTCCGCCCATGTATCGGCATAAGATGCTCTATCTCCGATACATATGGCACTTTAACTTTTTATAAAATTTCTAGTTTTTTTAAAATAGGAAAGCTTGAAATTAACAAGAAATTGATAATTACAACAACCGGCTTGTATATACAACTCACACATACCACCCTCACTAATTTGTACAAGGGTGCACATCCATTGTACTCAACAAAGATCAAACCGAAGACCTTCAAGATATCACTATCCCTCCTCTTCTACGGAACTATTATTACATACACCCATTTCAATTATTTGCCAATTTCCATCCAATAAACATGCCATGTGGATATATGCCTCATGGTACAACCACTCCTCCAAACATGCCCCAAAGGGTAGCCACTTGATTCATTGAATAGATCATCTCGAATAATTGTTAGAGAAACATGTGATGGACACACAGCCTCAAAGGTTACGTGATCCATGCCCCATATTAAGAGTCATAGGTTCAAAAGCAAACTATGCATATTGTTTTCTCCAAGACCACTACAACAGAATGAGGGTGTAGCAACGAAAATAGCAATGCTTTCATAACTAGAAGGGTAGAGAGATGTCGGGCCCATTTCACTACTGAAAAAGCTGCTATTTCCGCAGCAACGAGATCGAGAGAGAGAGAGAGAGAAAAGGAGTACTTTGATATTGTATGTGTGTGTGTGTGAGAGAGAGGAGTACTGTAATGAGAGAGAGAGAGACAGAGAGAACCGTCACATTGTAATGTGTATATGTGAGAGAGATGGAGAGAACCATTGTACTATTACACTAGTTTTTAATCAAGTAAAATAGTCGTTAGTTGGCATCGCTTACACATTGTCCGTCATCGTAATCTTACACCAATTTTTAATCAGGTAAAATAACCATTAGTTGGTGTTGCTTACGCATTTCCCATCATTACTTAAGCAACGCGTTGAAGGGATAGTCTTTAAGTGACACCCATACAGCAACAAGTGTTATTTAAGCCGTTCTATATGTGTATCTTAAGCAATGCCTGTACGTCACTTAAGCAATGTCTAATCATTGCTATGGGTGTCTCATAAGCGACGCACAATAATGACGCCTTGAAGAGCGGTTCTCTCTACCATGCAATATAGTGCTCATAGAGTACTACCGATCAACAAATGTGTTGAGAAACACAATGTCAATCGGAGGACTCGACCCGATTAGTGCATGAAGGCTTATCCCTTGCGGCGGGAGAGCTCACATACACGAACCACCACATTCAAATACCTCAATCAATCTCTCAATCCCTTAAAGAACAAGCAATGCATGGCAATCTCTTAATCCCATTCAAACATTGATTAAATCTTAACTTTTTCTAATGCAAGCAAACCCATAAGCGTGTATCTACTAACCCACAAGCTTAAGCAAGCATAGTTGTGGCATAATATCCTTCTAAAGAGTCCTTATAGACCTCTTGAAGTGGGTCATCCTGAAAGACCTTTGTCACTGAAATTCGTCGTACAAACTCCCATTGGTTCTCAGCCCCCTGATCCATTTTGCTCTTGCCTTTCCTGTCCCTTTCCAAATTTAGATCTATAAAAAGTAAATCATCTATGGATGGCTTTAAGGACTGAGCATTGGATTGTCCAGGTATATCCGGCTCAATGAGCCAATCATCTCTAGACTCCCTTGCTCCGAAAGGCTTTGATAAGTCTAGGAACTCACTCTTAGAGAGCCCTCCTAATTTGTCTACATTCTTTGGATGATAGGTGACTTCGTATAGTGAACACCATCTCCACCCATTTATATGTTACCCTGGTCATTGACTAGAGGTGCTCTATCAAGCTCTGAGAAAAAGTTTGCAATCTTAACGAGATACCGTTGTTGTGGATCCCTAAAGATCTCAGCTCCTTGAGCATTCGTGTAGACATATTGAAGTCTCACATTGAGTGGTAACCCCATGATGTCGGCTTCAAATGGATTAAAAGATCTTGTGGGTGTCCTATTTGGGGCTAAGGGATGACTATTTGACGGCCCTAGATTGTCCATAGACAATGAGCTAGTTGTCCTGGAAAGGGTATCAGATTGGGATTTGGAAAAGGTTTCAGCAACAATATCTGCCAAATTTCCTACCGATTGGGTCCTACTTTCATGCGTAGGTACTCTAGAAGGTGCCCTAGACCCTATGGCAGTGTCCGACCGCAAGTGCATAAGGTCAAATTTTAAGGTTGGCTTTTTATTTTTTTTTCCCAAAGTTGGCTCAAACTTTGCCAGAACCCATTTTGAACCCCCTCAAACACATTAGGCCAAAAAAATAGCGTATTTTTCAGGATCAAAAATCGCCTAAAATTTACCAGTTTCCCATACTGAACTCACTATGGGAAAATGGTTCCGGGACCAAAATTTCAACGATGGGTGTTTTCTAACTCCTCTCGGAAAGTTAGAAAACCTCCCGATTTTTTGCGGCAGAAAATGAAAAAAAAATACTTTATTTTTTTACACCCCTTTATCCGGTGCGGTGGCGATCTTTGTGGTGCGGTGTGCGGGTCTCTCCGCGCGGTGCGCTGGCGTCAGTTCGACGGGTTTTATTTCTTTTATTGTTTTTTTTCTTTTTTGAAGTGCGTGCTCAGTGCGCTCTCTGACCATGTGCAGCTGTGAGATTTGCAGGGGATTCAATGCATGTGTAGCTATGCGTGTGCAGGTGTGAGATTTGCAGGGAATTCAAAATGTTCAATCTTCATGTGTGTGTACAGATTTCGGTTTCTCTGCAGGTGCAGGTTTAACAGAGAACTAAAATGCACAAAATTAAAGATGCAGAAAACTAAGCTAAGAACAGAAAATAAAACGAACATGCAGAAAATTGAAACTGTAAAAATTAACCTCAGACAGTAAAAATTATCCTTAAACAGAATGACAGAAATGCAAATCAGGCCTCTCTCTTTCGCACATAAATTGAAATTGGCAGGTTTCTCTATCATGCACACTACCTCCAACTGCCATTACTCAGGCTACATCAATAGTGGATGGATGGATATCCTTGGAACTTATGTACCTAATATGGAGTTGAGTCCATTTAATTAGCATGACATGTCTCACAAATTAGCACATGTTAGAATTTTAGTTTTTCATACCTCACCATCAACCCCATTTTGTAGATGGCCTTTAAGTAGTTTTCCACTAAACACAGAGTAATGTCGATCAACAAGAAGCAGTCAACAATGGCACTTTCTTGTATGTTGAGTACAAGGTAGCATGCTTTGCTTCATATGAAGCAGTTTAGTAGAGGAGGATCTTAGAAGGCATGGGTAGAGGAGGATCTTAGAAGGCATGGGTGTTTCTTAGAAGGGAGCGACACTGTTGAATGCTGATCGCCAAGAACTCGATGTATTATGCTCACATGAAGCACATTGAGATACATTAGCATTATGTACGTGAAGGCATCGAACATCATAAATACAATTAGAAAGTAAATTACACAGACGACCTTCCAAAACGGGACTCCTACTTACCTCGATGGCAGAAATGTCATTTTAGTGTTCTCGACGACTGACATCAAAGGATCTATTTCCCTATCCATCGAGAACGTCTTATATTCTTTGAAAGTAATTACCATCCACTATAGAATAACCTAAAATGCTCGCTTGGAGCTTGTCTTGAGTTTGATCAGCAGAGGTGCATTGGAGGTAACAACTAGAATATTTTCTCACAACTTTTGATTGAGGGGCGTCGCTTTTGTACATTTAACAATATTGAAGTACTAATTAGGCTGGTGGATGTCCTTGGGCCTTATAATCTCCTCTCATATGCTTGCTGTCCAGAGGGGCTTTTAGAAAAAGAAGTGCGTCTAACACTCTGCCTGCTTAGCTGATGGTTAGTCGGATCACTATTGACTGGGACACACATGAGGAGACATGTTCCAAAAAAGCTGTACTCTGAGAAGTGGCCGGAGGATCAGAGCCAGCTAGTTTATTTATGATGAAAATCACTCTTTTAATATAAAATAATTTCTTTTATGCATAAAAATAATTTATGATAAAAATCACACTTTTAATATTAAAAATATCTTTTATGCATATGTTCATGCATAAAAATCATTTATGATGAAAATCACACTTTTAATATATAAAAAATATCTTCTATGCATATGTTCATGCATAAAAATCATTTATGATGAAAATCACACTTTTAATATAAAAAAATATCTTTTATGCATAAAAATCATTTATGATAAAAATCACACTTTTAATATATAAAAATATCTTCTATGCATATGTTTATGCATAAAAATCAAATATGATAAAAGTAACACTTTTATAATAATATTTTATGCATAAAAATCAATAATAATGAAAGTAATACTTTTATAATAAAACTAAATTTCTTTTATATAAATAATCAAAATGCATCTTCTATGCATGAAAATGACACTTTAGAATATAGAAATCATAAGCATTACTCTTTTAGAATAATGAAAGATAATACTTATTTCCAAATTTTTAAAAAATTTCACCATAACCTCCTTTGTATGGTTGACCATTTTTCAATTTTTAAGTCTCTAGAATTAATTAGAAATGCACCAAGAGTATTTAAATCATTCTAAAGTAACATTTTTCTACTTATTTAAGAGAAACATTATGAAAAACTTGATTTTATTCATTAATCATTCACCTAGGATAAAGAATGGTTGGATTTACTAGAGAAGAGAGGGGAATGCCTTTTGCAATGAGGCATAACATCATTTGCAATGAAGAGAAGACAAAAATCTTAAAAAACCATAAAAACCATAAAATGAATGGAAAAGAGAAGAATCTCCAACTTACTAATGAATTTGAGAGATTTCCTTTGGCTTGATGGTTTGAGAGTTCTACTCTTGTTTGAAACAAGAGTGGCCACCAATCTTTTGGAAGAGGAAAGGTCAAAAAACTAATGAATTATGAGTAAATTCATAGTTTTCTGGCACTTGGGAGAGGCAAGGTAACAGTGCAAAACACTATTGAGTTTCAACAAAGAGGAAGGCTTCTATTTATAGGTAAAAGTGAGCTTCTAACCAAGCCAACTAATTCTAGAATTTTCCAGATCAGTTTGGTCAATTTTTGACCATTTTTAGGTTAGTTTGCTCACTTTTTGGATCTAGTTGAAACAGGAGAGAGGATAGATAAAAATATCTCATTATTTGGGAGTTTAAAACTCATTCAAGCATGTGAAATAGGCGCCTCCTTCATGAGGGAAATTCCCCCATACTGAGGTGTCAAAAATGCATCATTTCACTTGAATATCTCTCTTTTTTAACTATTAACCTTGTCCTTAGTCAACTCTTCATCTTATGTGAGTATTTACTCATTTTTGGGAGATTTTTCTTTTATTCTTCTATTTATCTCCTCCCTACATTTGGATGAATCTTATTGGTCCATAGGAACCTTAATTTAAAATTTCGAAAATATCTTCACTCCCAAGATAATGCCTCTTGAACATTTTATACTTAATTTCTAATGCACCTTCTGAAAACCTTTTTGAACTTCTATTTCAGGGGAACTTATTTTAATAAGATGAGATATTTTTCTAACCACAATTATTTAAAAACTGAATTTTCACTCTCTAGAAGGCTTTCTCTCTCTAAGCCAAAACTGGTAGAAACAAGATCTTTTATATTGCTGAAGAGGGATTTGACTACAGGAGAAGATACTGGACATCAAGAGGAGCTGGGGGAGGAATCTTACATAGCCATTAGTTGATGGCACCGCTTACACATTGTCCATCATCATAATCTTCCACCAATTTTTAATCACGTAAAATAACCGTTAGCTGGTGTTGCTTACGCATTTCCCATCATTGCTTAAGCAACGCATTGAAGGGATAGTCTTTAAGTGACACCCATACAGCAACAAGTGTTATTTAAGCCGTTCTATAGGTGTACCTAAAGTAATGCCATTATGTCCCTTCAGCAATGTCTAATCATTGCTATGGGTGTCTCATAAGCGACACACCATAATGACGCCTGCTCGAAACAAAAACAAGCGTCCTATAGAGGTGTTGTGTTGTAGTGGAATGGCAAGCCTCTCAAATGCATCCTAAATGCTCTTCTCTCCTCATATTGGTTTCTCCTCATCTCTTCATACCTTGCCACCCACTTCTTCATAGCTTCACTACTCAGAATAAAGAATGTATTCACCTTCTCTTGCATATTCTTCAACATTGATGTGTCCATTCTCCTTGCTCTTTCTTTGCCTTGTGGTACGTGGAACACCATGCACTCATCTTCCTCATCACTCCACAACCCTCGCATTGTGTAATCCACTTGAGAGAAACACTCTGAAATGTGGACACATGTTTCTTACACTAACCAATCCTGTGGACCATGCTTCCTTCTGGCCTAGCTCTTTGCCAAATAAAATCCTTCAAGGTCTTCATGAAATGCTCAAGGAGGAACATCCACCAAGCATGCACAACACTAGACACCGACACTTCATCTATTAAGTGTACGAGAAGATGTAATTAACTAAGGGAGGATCATTCTTGTTGGGAGTTTCTTCTCTATCATGCACACTACCTCCAACTGCCATTACTCAGGCTACATCAATAGTGGATGGATGGATATCCTTGGAACTTATGTACCTAATATGGAGTTGAGTCCATTTGATTAGCATGACATGTCTCACAAATGAGCACAGCATGTTATAATTTTAGTCTTTCATATCTCTCCATCGCCCCCATTTTGTAGATGGCCTTGTGCAATTTTTGACCTCCACACCCACTCATGCATAAGGGAAGAATGAACTATGTAACACAAAACATTCCAATCTATGATATATAATTACAATGAAAGACCATCATGCCACTTATATAGGTAAATTAAACATAACTACAACATCTTGTGCCAATCATGTGTTTTTAGACCATACAATTGAGTTTCTCCTTCTTTATTTTTGTGAATGCCCCCTTTAAAGAATGCATGATGCCTGTAGGGGTACGAAAGGAGGCAACTTGATCCTTCACTCTCTTCTCCTCATTCTTTGTCATAATGCAAGATGCTTTAGGTAAAATTACATTCCCGTTCTCCTGAACTATTGGCCAAGTGTTGGGGAGGTGTTCAATCAATCTCAAGTCCTCCAAACCGCTAAAGAATCTCTCTTGCCAATTATGTGGTCCCAAAAAATTGATGCTACAATTTTCTGATATGGCTCCTCCTTTCCTCTTTCTCCATCTTGTCCATGCCTATATCTTCTTTGACTTGATGTGCCATTGATGGATGCATTTCTTCTTGATGTCGAGCACATCATGGAGGTCTCTAAAGCCTTTAAGTAGTTTTCCACTAAACACAGAGTAATGTCGATCAACAAGCAATGGCACTTTCTTGTATGTTGAGTACAAGGTAGCATGCTTTGCTTCATATGAAGCAGTTTGGTAGAGGAGGATCTTAGGAGGCATGGGTGTTTCTTAGAAGGGAGCGACATTGTTGCATGGTGATCGCTAAGAACTCGGTGTATTATGCTCACATGAAGCACACTGAGATACATTATCATTATGTACGTGAGCTTACAGAGAGATAGAGCTTGTCTATTTCCCGACAACATACAATTGTGTAGACATTTTCATAAAAGCTCCCGGGAGAGATTTTCTAGGGGGCATCTTCATCGACTCAGGAGGTACATCACCGAGAGGCTGTTGGACATTAAGGGAGGGTGTTAGACACACACACACACACACACACACACACACACATAGAGATCTCAAATATGTAGAGATATGTGTTTATCTCCTACCAATTTGGATTACACCATGTCAGATGGACTAAAACCATCTTGCTTGAGCTTATTCATATTAAAAATCCCAATGAATAAGCTTCCTATAGTCTAGTAATTCTTTATCAAAAACTCCTTTTGAAACAGTTCAAAAAAAACACAAGTAGTCTTTAAAGTAAATATATATTTGTTTACCTAAAGTCTGCATTTCCTTCCTCTCCTAAAGTTCTTCACAAATGTCTCTAAGGTGACTTTGAAAGAGCTGATTGAAAACTACATGCCTACCTTACCTAGCCCCTCCTTGAATAATACGGGTCGAATGCTCTTCAAGGTTAAACATTTGTATCTCCAAGCAATGCTTAGAGATCGATATGCTGTTGCTTAACGTTAAACATTTACTTCCAACGGTGGATAACTCCAGAGCCACCACCATATAGCACGATCATCTTCCTTATCCACATTACCTTTGATGCACACTGTTCAAATCACTTACTGCCAAAAATACAACAATATCGAATGATCAAACAATTGTTCATCAATGGGCTTCTGCTGAAAATGACAGAACAGGGACCTATATACTTCAAGCGTTGCATCAATATGCGCTCAGAAGCAAAGATTCAATATAGTTGGCCGATATGGAAGCTCCGATGAACATCATAAATACAATTAGAAAGTAAATTACGCAGACGACCTTCCAAAACGGGACTCCTACTTACCTCGATGGCAGAAATGTCATTTTAGTGTTCTCGACTGACATCAAGAACGTCTTATATTCTTGGAAAGTAATTACCATCCACTATAGAATAACCTAAAATGCCCGCTTGGAGCTTGTCTTGAGTTTGAGGTGCATTGGAGGTAACAACTAGCATATTTTCTCACAAGTTTTGATTGAGGGGCGTCGCTTTTGTACATTTACAATATTGAAGTACTAATTAGGCTCGTGGATGTCCCTGGGCTTTATAATCTCCTCTCTCATGCTTGCTGTGTAGAGGGGCTTTTAGCA
This sequence comes from Cibotium barometz, assembly GCF_041138505.1. Taxonomy (NCBI): domain Eukaryota; kingdom Viridiplantae; phylum Streptophyta; class Polypodiopsida; order Cyatheales; family Cibotiaceae; genus Cibotium; species Cibotium barometz. The sequence continues at coordinate 33,784,710 of NC_141065.1, forward strand.
AAAGAAGTGCGTCTGGTCGACCCTAGGCTAAAACTCTGCCTGCTTAGCTGATGTTTAGTCAGATCACTATTGAACTGGGACACACATGAGGAGACATGTTCCAAATTAGCTGTACTCTGAGAAGTGGCCGGAGGATCAGAGCTTGATTTGAGCTGGTTCATGACCCTGCGGATGTGATCGCCAAACGACGACACCTTCTCCTTGCAAACTCTACGCCTCCTCCAAACTATGTGGTCCATGTAGCTGCTGACTTTGATTGCGTTAGTATTCATGACTAGCAGTAAACTGTATCCATGACTTTGATTGCGTTAGTATCCACGACTAGTTCTAAACTGTCGTTAATTGCTAATCGAAGGACTTGATCTCACGTTACTAACTAACACTAACCTTAAGCATATGCTTGCCGTGCTTGCGCAGAGGTTGGATGCGTTTTATAAAATAGATAGATCGGTACGAATTTGAAGGGCTGATCAAAAAACGCTCTCCTGAGTCCTTTTATGATGCACATTAAATGTATTTTGGAGAACAATCCGCCGTATAATACGAGGATTTATATGCGGGTGATGGGCAACTAGCCCTAACATGAACCATTCCGTCGTTCGCATTGCTTCTCACGTTGTCATGTCCGCCCATGTATCGGCATAAGATGCTCTATCTCCGATACATATGGCACTTTAACTTTTTATAAAATTTCTAGTTTTTTTAAAATAGGAAAGCTTGAAATTAACAAGAAATTGATAATTACAACAACCGGCTTGTATATACAACTCACACATACCACCCTCACTAATTTGTACAAGGGTGCACATCCATTGTACTCAACAAAGATCAAACCCAAGACCTTCAAGATATCACTATCCCTCCTCTTCTACGGAACTATTATTACATACACCCATTTCAATTATTTGCCAATTTCCATCCAATAAACATGCCATGTGGATATATGCCTCATGGTACAACCACTCCTCCAAACATGCCCCAAAGGGTAGCCACTTGATTCATTGAATAGATCATCTCGAATAATTGTTAGAGAAACATGTGATGGACACACAGCCTCAAAGGTTACGTGATCCATGCCCCATATTAAGAGTCATAGGTTCAAAAGCAAACTATGCATATTGTTTTCTCCAAGACCACTACAACAGAATGAGGGTGTAGCAACGAAAATAGCAATGCTTTCATAACTAGAAGGGTAGAGAGATGTCGGGCCCATTTCACTACTGAAAAAGCTGCTATTTCCGCAGCAACGAGATCGAGAGAGAGAGAGAGAGAGAGAGAGAGAGAGAGAGAGAGAGAGAAAAGGAGTACTTTGATATTGTATGTGTGTGTGTGTGAGAGAGAGGAGTACTGTAATGAGAGAGAGAGAGACAGAGAGAACCGTCACATTGTAATGTGTATATGTGAGAGAGATGGAGAGAACCATTGTACTATTACACTAGTTTTTAATCAAGTAAAATAGTCGTTAGTTGGCATCGCTTACACATTGTCCGTCATCGTAATCTTACACCAATTTTTAATCAGGTAAAATAACCATTAGTTGGTGTTGCTTACGCATTTTCCATCATTACTTAAGCAACGCGTTGAAGGGATAGTCTTTAAGTGACACCCATACAGCAACAAGTGTTATTTAAGCCGTTCTATATGTGTATCTTAAGCAATGCCTGTACGTCACTTAAGCAATGTCTAATCATTGCTATGGGTGTCTCATAAGCGACGCACAATAATGACGCCTTGAAGAGCGGTTCTCTCTACCATGCAATATAGTGCTCATAGAGTACTACCGATCAACAAATGTGTTGAGAAACACAATGTCAATCGGAGGACTCGACCCGATTAGTGCATGAAGGCTTATCCCTTGCGGCGGGAGAGCTCACATACACGAACCACCACATTCAAATACCTCAATCAATCTCTCAATCCCTTAAAGAACAAGCAATGCATGGCAATCTCTTAATCCCATTCAAACATTGATTAAATCTTAACTTTTTCTAATGCAAGCAAACCCATAAGCGTGCATCTACTAACCCACAAGCTTAAGCAAGCATAGTTGTGGCATAATATCCTTCTAAAGAGTCCTTATAGACCTCTTGAAGTGGGTCATCCTGAAAGACCTTTGTCACTGAAATTCGTCGTACAAACTCCCATTGGTTCTCAGCCCCCTGATCCATTTTGCTCTTGCCTTTCCTGTCCCTTTCCAAATTTAGATCTATAAAAAGTAAATCATCTATGGATGGCTTTAAGGACTGAGCATTGGATTGTCCAGGCATATCCGGCTCAATGAGCCAATCATCTCTAGACTCCCTTGCTCCGAAAGGCTTTGATAAGTCTAGGAACTCACTCTTAGAGAGCCCTCCTAATTTGTCTACATTCTTTGGATGATAGGTGACTTCGTATAGTGAACACCATCTCCACCCATTTATATGTTACCCTGGTCATTGACTAGAGGTGCTCTATCAAGCTCTGAGAAAAAGTTTGCAATCTTAACGAGATACCGTTGTTGTGGATCCCTAAAGATCTCAGCTCCTTGAGCATTCGTGTAGACATATTGAAGTCTCACATTGAGTGGTAACCCCATGATGTCGGCTTCAAATGGATTAAAAGATCTTGTGGGTGTCCTATTTGGGGCTAAGGGATGACTATTTGACGGCCCTAGATTGTCCATAGACAATGAGCTAGTTGTCCTGGAAAGGGTATCAGATTGGGATTTGGAAAAGGTTTCAGCAACAATATCTGCCAAATTTCCTACCGATTGGGTCCTACTTTCATGCGTAGGTACTCTAGAAGGTGCCCTAGACCCTATGGCAGTGTCCGACCGCAAGTGCATAAGGTCAAATTTTAAGGTTGGCTTTTTATTTTTTTTTCCCAAAGTTGGCTCAAACTTTGCCAGAACCCATTTTGAACCCCCTCAAACACATTAGGCCAAAAAAATAGCGTATTTTTCAGGATCAAAAATCGCCTAAAATTTACCAGTTTCCCATACTGAACTCACTATGGGAAAATGGTTCCGGGACCAAAATTTCAACGATGGGTGTTTTCTAACTCCTCTCGGAAAGTTAGAAAACCTCCCGATTTTTTGCGGCAGAAAATGAAAAAAAAATACTTTATTTTTTTACACCCCTTTATCCGGTGCGGTGGCGATCTTTGTGGTGCGGTGTGCGAGTCTCTCCGCGCGGTGCGCTGGCGTCAGTTCGACGGGTTTTATTTCTTTTATTGTTTTTTTTCTTTTTTGAAGTGCGTGCTCAGTGCGCTCTCTGACCATGTGCAGCTGTGAGATTTGCAGGGGATTCAATGCATGTGTAGCTATGCGTGTGCAGGTGTGAGATTTGCAGGGAATTCAAAATGTTCAATCTTCATGTGTGTGTACAGATTTCGGTTTCTCTGCAGGTGCAGGTTTAACAGAGAACTAAAATGCACAAAATTAAAGATGCAGAAAACTAAGCTAAGAACAGAAAATAAAACGAACATGCAGAAAATTGAAACTGTAAAAATTAACCTCAGACAGTAAAAATTATCCTTAAACAGAATGACAGAAATGCAAATCAGGCCTCTCTCTTTCGCACATAAATTGAAATTGGCAGGTTTCTCTATCATGCACACTACCTCCAACTGCCATTACTCAGGCTACATCAATAGTGGATGGATGGATATCCTTGGAACTTATGTACCTAATATGGAGTTGAGTCCATTTAATTAGCATGACATGTCTCACAAATTAGCACATGTTAGAATTTTAGTTTTTCATACCTCACCATCAACCCCATTTTGTAGATGGCCTTTAAGTAGTTTTCCACTAAACACAGAGTAATGTCGATCAACAAGAAGCAGTCAACAATGGCACTTTCTTGTATGTTGAGTACAAGGTAGCATGCTTTGCTTCATATGAAGCAGTTTAGTAGAGGAGGATCTTAGAAGGCATGGGTAGAGGAGGATCTTAGAAGGCATGGGTGTTTCTTAGAAGGGAGCGACACTGTTGAATGCTGATCGCCAAGAACTCGATGTATTATGCTCACATGAAGCACATTGAGATACATTAGCATTATGTACGTGAAGGCATCGAACATCATAAATACAATTAGAAAGTAAATTACGCAGACGACCTTCCAAAACGGGACTCCTACTTACCTCGATGGCAGAAATGTCATTTTAGTGTTCTCGACGACTGACATCAAAGGATCTATTTCCCTATCCATCGAGAACGTCTTATATTCTTTGAAAGTAATTACCATCCACTATAGAATAACCTAAAATGCTCGCTTGGAGCTTGTCTTGAGTTTGATCAGCAGAGGTGCATTGGAGGTAACAACTAGAATATTTTCTCACAACTTTTGATTGAGGGGCGTCGCTTTTGTACATTTAACAATATTGAAGTACTAATTAGGCTGGTGGATGTCCTTGGGCCTTATAATCTCCTCTCATATGCTTGCTGTCCAGAGGGACTTTTAGAAAAAGAAGTGCGTCTAACACTCTGCCTGCTTAGCTGATGGTTAGTCGGATCACTATTGACTGGGACACACATGAGGAGACATGTTCCAAAAAAGCTGTACTCTGAGAAGTGGCCGGAGGATCAGAGCCAGCTAGTTTATTTATGATGAAAATCACTCTTTTAATATAAAATAATTTCTTTTATGCATAAAAATAATTTATGATAAAAATCACACTTTTAATATTAAAAATATCTTTTATGCATATGTTCATGCATAAAAATCATTTATGATGAAAATCACACTTTTAATATATAAAAAATATCTTCTATGCATATGTTCATGCATAAAAATCATTTATGATGAAAATCACACTTTTAATATAAAAAAATATCTTTTATGCATAAAAATCATTTATGATGAAAATCACACTTTTAATATATAAAAATATCTTCTATGCATATGTTTATGCATAAAAATCAAATATGATAAAAGTAACACTTTTATAATAATATTTTATGCATAAAAATCAATAATAATGAAAGTAATACTTTTATAATAAAACTAAATTTCTTTTATATAAATAATCAAAATGCATCTTCTATGCATGAAAATGACACTTTAGAATATAGAAATCATAAGCATTACTCTTTTAGAATAATGAAAGATAATACTTATTTCCAAATTTTTAAAAAATTTCACCATAACCTCCTTTGTATGGTTGACCATTTTTCAATTTTTAAGTCTCTAGAATTAATTAGAAATGCACCAAGAGTATTTAAATCATTCTAAAGTAACATTTTTCTACTTATTTAAGAGAAACATTATGAAAAACTTGATTTTATTCATTAATCATTCACCTAGGATAAAGAATGGTTGGATTTACTAGAGAAGAGAGGGGAATGCCTTTTGCAATGAGGCATAACATCATTTGCAATGAAGAGAAGACAAAAATCTTAAAAAACCATAAAAACCATAAAATGAATGGAAAAGAGAAGAATCTCCAACTTACTAATGAATTTGAAAGATTTCCTTTGGCTTGATGGTTTGAGAGTTCTACTCTTGTTTGAAACAAGAGTGGCCACCAATCTTTTGGAAGAGGAAAGGTCAAAAAACTAATGAATTATGAGTAAATTCATAGTTTTCTGGCACTTGGGAGAGGCAAGGTAACAGTGCAAAACACTATTGAGTTTCAACAAAGAGGAAGGCTTCTATTTATAGGTAAAAGTGAGCTTCTAACCAAGCCAACTAATTCTAGAATTTTCCAGATCAGTTTGGTCAATTTTTGACCATTTTTAGGTTAGTTTGCTCACTTTTTGGATCTAGTTGAAACAGGAGAGAGGATAGATAAAAATATCTCATTATTTGGGAGTTTAAAACTCATTCAAGCATGTGAAATAGGCGCCTCCTTCATGAGGGAAATTCCCCCATACTGAGGTGTCAAAAATGCATCATTTCACTTGAATATCTCTCTTTTTTAACTATTAACCTTGTCCTTAGTCAACTCTTCATCTTATGTGAGTATTTACTCATTTTTGGGAGATTTTTCTTTTATTCTTCTATTTATCTCCTCCCTACATTTGGATGAATCTTATTGGTCCATAGGAACCTTAATTTAAAATTTCGAAAATATCTTCACTCCCAAGATAATGCCTCTTGAACATTTTATACTTAATTTCTAATGCACCTTCTGAAAACCTTTTTGAACTTCTATTTCAGGGGAACTTATTTTAATAAGATGAGATATTTTTCTAACCACAATTATTTAAAAACTGAATTTTCACTCTCTAGAAGGCTTTCTCTCTCTAAGCCAAAACTGGTAGAAACAAGATCTTTTATATTGCTGAAGAGGGATTTGACTACAGGAGAAGATACTGGACATCAAGAGGAGCTGGGGGAGGAATCTTACATAGCCATTAGTTGATGGCACCGCTTACACATTGTCCATCATCATAATCTTCCACCAATTTTTAATCACGTAAAATAACCGTTAGCTGGTGTTGCTTACGCATTTCCCATCATTGCTTAAGCAACGCATTGAAGGGATAGTCTTTAAGTGACACCCATACAGCAACAAGTGTTATTTAAGCCGTTCTATAGGTGTACCTAAAGTAATGCCATTATGTCCCTTCAGCAATGTCTAATCATTGCTATGGGTGTCTCATAAGCGACACACCATAATGACGCCTGCTCGAAACAAAAACAAGCGTCCTATAGAGGTGTTGTGTTGTAGTGGAATGGCAAGCCTCTCAAATGCATCCTAAATGCTCTTCTCTCCTCATATTGGTTTCTCCTCATCTCTTCATACCTTGCCACCCACTTCTTCATAGCTTCACTACTCAGAATAAAGAATGTATTCACCTTCTCTTGCATATTCTTCAACATTGATGTGTCCATTCTCCTTGCTCTTTCTTTGCCTTGTGGTACATGGAACACCATGCACTCATCTTCCTCATCACTCCACAACCCTCGCATTGTGTAATCCACTTGAGAGAAACACTCTGAAATGTGGACACATGTTTCTTACACTAACCAATCCTGTGGACCATGCTTCCTTCTGGCCTAGCTCTTTGCCAAATAAAATCCTTCAAGGTCTTCATGAAATGCTCAAGGAGGAACATCCACCAAGCATGCACAACACTAGACACCGACACTTCATCTATTAAGTGTACGAGAAGATGTAATTAACTAAGGGAGGATCATTCTTGTTGGGAGTTTCTTCTCTATCATGCACACTACCTCCAACTGCCATTACTCAGGCTACATCAATAGTGGATGGATGGATATCCTTGGAACTTATGTACCTAATATGGAGTTGAGTCCATTTGATTAGCATGACATGTCTCACAAATGAGCACAGCATGTTATAATTTTAGTCTTTCATATCTCTCCATCGCCCCCATTTTGTAGATGGCCTTGTGCAATTTTTGACCTCCACACCCACTCATGCATAAGGGAAGAATGAACTATGTAACACAAAACATTCCAATCTATGATATATAATTACAATGAAAGACCATCATGCCACTTATATAGGTAAATTAAACATAACTACAACATCTTGTGCCAATCATGTGTTTTTAGACCATACAATTGAGTTTCTCCTTCTTTATTTTTGTGAATGCCCCCTTTAAAGAATGCATGATGCCTGTAGGGGTACGAAAGGAGGCAACTTGATCCTTCACTCTCTTCTCCTCATTCTTTGTCATAATGCAAGATGCTTTAGGTAAAATTACATTCCCGTTCTCCTGAACTATTGGCCAAGTGTTGGGGAGGTGTTCAATCAATCTCAAGTCCTCCAAACCGCTAAAGAATCTCTCTTGCCAATTATGTGGTCCCAAAAAATTGATGCTACAATTTTCTGATATGGCTCCTCCTTTCCTCTTTCTCCATCTTGTCCATGCCTATATCTTCTTTGACTTGATGTGCCATTGATGGATGCATTTCTTCTTGATGTCGAGCACATCATGGAGGTCTCTAAAGCCTTTAAGTAGTTTTCCACTAAACACAGAGTAATGTCGATCAACAAGCAATGGCACTTTCTTGTATGTTGAGTACAAGGTAGCATGCTTTGCTTCATATGAAGCAGTTTGGTAGAGGAGGATCTTAGGAGGCATGGGTGTTTCTTAGAAGGGAGCGACATTGTTGCATGGTGATCGCTAAGAACTCGGTGTATTATGCTCACATGAAGCACACTGAGATACATTATCATTATGTACGTGAGCTTACAGAGAGATAGAGCTTGTCTATTTCCCGACAACATACAATTGTGTAGACATTTTCATAAAAGCTCCCGGGAGAGATTTTCTAGGGGGCATCTTCATCGACTCAGGAGGTACATCACCGAGAGGCTGTTGGACATTAAGGGAGGGTGTTAGACACACACACACACACACACACACACACACACATAGAGATCTCAAATATGTAGAGATATGTGTTTATCTCCTACCAATTTGGATTACACCATGTCAGATGGACTAAAACCATCTTGCTTGAGCTTATTCATATTAAAAATCCCAATGAATAAGCTTCCTATAGTCTAGTAATTCTTTATCAAAAACTCCTTTTGAAACAGTTCAAAAAAAACACAAGTAGTCTTTAAAGTAAATATATATTTGTTTACCTAAAGTCTGCATTTCCTTCCTCTCCTAAAGTTCTTCACAAATGTCTCTAAGGTGACTTTGAAAGAGCTGATTGAAAACTACATGCCTACCTTACCTAGCCCCTCCTTGAATAATACGGGTCGAATGCTCTTCAAGGTTAAACATTTGTATCTCCAAGCAATGCTTAGAGATCGATATGCTGTTGCTTAACGTTAAACATTTACTTCCAACGGTGGATAACTCCAGAGCCACCACCATATAGCACGATCATCTTCCTTATCCACATTACCTTTGATGCACACTGTTCAAATCACTTACTGCCAAAAATACAACAATATCGAATGATCAAACAATTGTTCATCAATGGGCTTCTGCTGAAAATGACAGAACAGGGACCTATATACTTCAAGCGTTGCATCAATATGCGCTCAGAAGCAAAGATTCAATATAGTTGGCCGATATGGAAGCTCCGATGAACATCATAAATACAATTAGAAAGTAAATTACGCAGACGACCTTCCAAAACGGGACTCCTACTTACCTCGATGGCAGAAATGTCATTTTAGTGTTCTCGACTGACATCAAGAACGTCTTATATTCTTGGAAAGTAATTACCATCCACTATAGAATAACCTAAAATGCCCGCTTGGAGCTTGTCTTGAGTTTGAGGTGCATTGGAGGTAACAACTAGCATATTTTCTCACAAGTTTTGATTGAGGGGCGTCGCTTTTGTACATTTACAATATTGAAGTACTAATTAGGCTCGTGGATGTCCCTGGGCTTTATAATCTCCTCTCTCATGCTTGCTGTGTAGAGGGGCTTTTAGCAAAAGAAGTGCGTCTGGTCGACCCTAGGCTAAAACTCTGCCTGCTTAGCTGATGTTTAGTCAGATCACTATTGAACTGGGACACACATGAGGAGACATGTTCCAAATTAGCTGTACTCTGAGAAGTGGCCGGAGGATCAGAGCTTGATTTGAGCTGGTTCATGACCCTGCGGATGTGATCGCCAAACGACGACACCTTCTCCTTGCAAACTCTACGCCTCCTCCAAACTATGTGGTCCATGTAGCTGCTGACTTTGATTGCGTTAGTATTCATGACTAGCAGTAAACTGTATCCATGACTTTGATTGCGTTAGTATCCACGACTAGTTCTAAACTGTCGTTAATTGCTAATCGAAGGACTTGATCTCACGTTACTAACTAACACTAACCTTAAGCATATGCTTGCCGTGCTTGCGCAGAGGTTGGATGCGTTTTATAAAATAGATAGATCGGTACGAATTTGAAGGGCTGATCAAAAAACGCTCTCCTGAGTCCTTTTATGATGCACATTAAATGTATTTTGGAGAACAATCCGCCGTATAATACGAGGATTTATATGCGGGTGATGGGCAACTAGCCCTAACATGAACCATTCCGTCGTTCGCATTGCTTCTCACGTTGTCATGTCCGCCCATGTATCGGCATAAGATGCTCTATCTCCGATACATATGGCACTTTAACTTTTTATAAAATTTCTAGTTTTTTTAAAATAGGAAAGCTTGAAATTAACAAGAAATTGATAATTACAACAACCGGCTTGTATATACAACTCACACATACCACCCTCACTAATTTGTACAAGGGTGCACATCCATTGTACTCAACAAAGATCAAACCCAAGACCTTCAAGATATCACTATCCCTCCTCTTCTACGGAACTATTATTACATACACCCATTTCAATTATTTGCCAATTTCCATCCAATAAACATGCCATGTGGATATATGCCTCATGGTACAACCACTCCTCCAAACATGCCCCAAAGGGTAGCCACTTGATTCATTGAATAGATCATCTCGAATAATTGTTAGAGAAACATGTGATGGACACACAGCCTCAAAGGTTACGTGATCCATGCCCCATATTAAGAGTCATAGGTTCAAAAGCAAACTATGCATATTGTTTTCTCCAAGACCACTACAACAGAATGAGGGTGTAGCAACGAAAATAGCAATGCTTTCATAACTAGAAGGGTAGAGAGATGTCGGGCCCATTTCACTACTGAAAAAGCTGCTATTTCCGCAGCAACGAGATCGAGAGAGAGAGAGAGAGAGAGAGAGAGAGAGAGAGAGAGAGAAAAGGAGTACTTTGATATTGTATGTGTGTGTGTGTGAGAGAGAGGAGTACTGTAATGAGAGAGAGAGAGACAGAGAGAACCGTCACATTGTAATGTGTATATGTGAGAGAGATGGAGAGAACCATTGTACTATTACACTAGTTTTTAATCAAGTAAAATAGTCGTTAGTTGGCATCGCTTACACATTGTCCGTCATCGTAATCTTACACCAATTTTTAATCAGGTAAAATAACCATTAGTTGGTGTTGCTTACGCATTTTCCATCATTACTTAAGCAACGCGTTGAAGGGATAGTCTTTAAGTGACACCCATACAGCAACAAGTGTTATTTAAGCCGTTCTATATGTGTATCTTAAGCAATGCCTGTACGTCACTTAAGCAATGTCTAATCATTGCTATGGGTGTCTCATAAGCGACGCACAATAATGACGCCTTGAAGAGCGGTTCTCTCTACCATGCAATATAGTGCTCATAGAGTACTACCGATCAACAAATGTGTTGAGAAACACAATGTCAATCGGAGGACTCGACCCGATTAGTGCATGAAGGCTTATCCCTTGCGGCGGGAGAGCTCACATACACGAACCACCACATTCAAATACCTCAATCAATCTCTCAATCCCTTAAAGAACAAGCAATGCATGGCAATCTCTTAATCCCATTCAAACATTGATTAAATCTTAACTTTTTCTAATGCAAGCAAACCCATAAGCGTGCATCTACTAACCCACAAGCTTAAGCAAGCATAGTTGTGGCATAATATCCTTCTAAAGAGTCCTTATAGACCTCTTGAAGTGGGTCATCCTGAAAGACCTTTGTCACTGAAATTCGTCGTACAAACTCCCATTGGTTCTCAGCCCCCTGATCCATTTTGCTCTTGCCTTTCCTGTCCCTTTCCAAATTTAGATCTATAAAAAGTAAATCATCTATGGATGGCTTTAAGGACTGAGCATTGGATTGTCCAGGCATATCCGGCTCAATGAGCCAATCATCTCTAGACTCCCTTGCTCCGAAAGGCTTTGATAAGTCTAGGAACTCACTCTTAGAGAGCCCTCCTAATTTGTCTACATTCTTTGGATGATAGGTGACTTCGTATAGTGAACACCATCTCCACCCATTTATATGTTACCCTGGTCATTGACTAGAGGTGCTCTATCAAGCTCTGAGAAAAAGTTTGCAATCTTAACGAGATACCGTTGTTGTGGATCCCTAAAGATCTCAGCTCCTTGAGCATTCGTGTAGACATATTGAAGTCTCACATTGAGTGGTAACCCCATGATGTCGGCTTCAAATGGATTAAAAGATCTTGTGGGTGTCCTATTTGGGGCTAAGGGATGACTATTTGACGGCCCTAGATTGTCCATAGACAATGAGCTAGTTGTCCTGGAAAGGGTATCAGATTGGGATTTGGAAAAGGTTTCAGCAACAATATCTGCCAAATTTCCTACCGATTGGGTCCTACTTTCATGCGTAGGTACTCTAGAAGGTGCCCTAGACCCTATGGCAGTGTCCGACCGCAAGTGCATAAGGTCAAATTTTAAGGTTGGCTTTTTATTTTTTTTTCCCAAAGTTGGCTCAAACTTTGCCAGAACCCATTTTGAACCCCCTCAAACACATTAGGCCAAAAAAATAGCGTATTTTTCAGGATCAAAAATCGCCTAAAATTTACCAGTTTCCCATACTGAACTCACTATGGGAAAATGGTTCCGGGACCAAAATTTCAACGATGGGTGTTTTCTAACTCCTCTCGGAAAGTTAGAAAACCTCCCGATTTTTTGCGGCAGAAAATGAAAAAAAAATACTTTATTTTTTTACACCCCTTTATCCGGTGCGGTGGCGATCTTTGTGGTGCGGTGTGCGAGTCTCTCCGCGCGGTGCGCTGGCGTCAGTTCGACGGGTTTTATTTCTTTTATTGTTTTTTTTCTTTTTTGAAGTGCGTGCTCAGTGCGCTCTCTGACCATGTGCAGCTGTGAGATTTGCAGGGGATTCAATGCATGTGTAGCTATGCGTGTGCAGGTGTGAGATTTGCAGGGAATTCAAAATGTTCAATCTTCATGTGTGTGTACAGATTTCGGTTTCTCTGCAGGTGCAGGTTTAACAGAGAACTAAAATGCACAAAATTAAAGATGCAGAAAACTAAGCTAAGAACAGAAAATAAAACGAACATGCAGAAAATTGAAACTGTAAAAATTAACCTCAGACAGTAAAAATTATCCTTAAACAGAATGACAGAAATGCAAATCAGGCCTCTCTCTTTCGCACATAAATTGAAATTGGCAGGTTTCTCTATCATGCACACTACCTCCAACTGCCATTACTCAGGCTACATCAATAGTGGATGGATGGATATCCTTGGAACTTATGTACCTAATATGGAGTTGAGTCCATTTAATTAGCATGACATGTCTCACAAATTAGCACATGTTAGAATTTTAGTTTTTCATACCTCACCATCAACCCCATTTTGTAGATGGCCTTTAAGTAGTTTTCCACTAAACACAGAGTAATGTCGATCAACAAGAAGCAGTCAACAATGGCACTTTCTTGTATGTTGAGTACAAGGTAGCATGCTTTGCTTCATATGAAGCAGTTTAGTAGAGGAGGATCTTAGAAGGCATGGGTAGAGGAGGATCTTAGAAGGCATGGGTGTTTCTTAGAAGGGAGCGACACTGTTGAATGCTGATCGCCAAGAACTCGATGTATTATGCTCACATGAAGCACATTGAGATACATTAGCATTATGTACGTGAAGGCATCGAACATCATAAATACAATTAGAAAGTAAATTACGCAGACGACCTTCCAAAACGGGACTCCTACTTACCTCGATGGCAGAAATGTCATTTTAGTGTTCTCGACGACTGACATCAAAGGATCTATTTCCCTATCCATCGAGAACGTCTTATATTCTTTGAAAGTAATTACCATCCACTATAGAATAACCTAAAATGCTCGCTTGGAGCTTGTCTTGAGTTTGATCAGCAGAGGTGCATTGGAGGTAACAACTAGAATATTTTCTCACAACTTTTGATTGAGGGGCGTCGCTTTTGTACATTTAACAATATTGAAGTACTAATTAGGCTGGTGGATGTCCTTGGGCCTTATAATCTCCTCTCATATGCTTGCTGTCCAGAGGGACTTTTAGAAAAAGAAGTGCGTCTAACACTCTGCCTGCTTAGCTGATGGTTAGTCGGATCACTATTGACTGGGACACACATGAGGAGACATGTTCCAAAAAAGCTGTACTCTGAGAAGTGGCCGGAGGATCAGAGCCAGCTAGTTTATTTATGATGAAAATCACTCTTTTAATATAAAATAATTTCTTTTATGCATAAAAATAATTTATGATAAAAATCACACTTTTAATATTAAAAATATCTTTTATGCATATGTTCATGCATAAAAATCATTTATGATGAAAATCACACTTTTAATATATAAAAAATATCTTCTATGCATATGTTCATGCATAAAAATCATTTATGATGAAAATCACACTTTTAATATAAAAAAATATCTTTTATGCATAAAAATCATTTATGATGAAAATCACACTTTTAATATATAAAAATATCTTCTATGCATATGTTTATGCATAAAAATCAAATATGATAAAAGTAACACTTTTATAATAATATTTTATGCATAAAAATCAATAATAATGAAAGTAATACTTTTATAATAAAACTAAATTTCTTTTATATAAATAATCAAAATGCATCTTCTATGCATGAAAATGACACTTTAGAATATAGAAATCATAAGCATTACTCTTTTAGAATAATGAAAGATAATACTTATTTCCAAATTTTTAAAAAATTTCACCATAACCTCCTTTGTATGGTTGACCATTTTTCAATTTTTAAGTCTCTAGAATTAATTAGAAATGCACCAAGAGTATTTAAATCATTCTAAAGTAACATTTTTCTACTTATTTAAGAGAAACATTATGAAAAACTTGATTTTATTCATTAATCATTCACCTAGGATAAAGAATGGTTGGATTTACTAGAGAAGAGAGGGGAATGCCTTTTGCAATGAGGCATAACATCATTTGCAATGAAGAGAAGACAAAAATCTTAAAAAACCATAAAAACCATAAAATGAATGGAAAAGAGAAGAATCTCCAACTTACTAATGAATTTGAGAGATTTCCTTTGGCTTGATGGTTTGAGAGTTCTACTCTTGTTTGAAACAAGAGTGGCCACCAATCTTTTGGAAGAGGAAAGGTCAAAAAACTAATGAATTATGAGTAAATTCATAGTTTTCTGGCACTTGGGAGAGGCAAGGTAACAGTGCAAAACACTATTGAGTTTCAACAAAGAGGAAGGCTTCTATTTATAGGTAAAAGTGAGCTTCTAACCAAGCCAACTAATTCTAGAATTTTCCAGATCAGTTTGGTCAATTTTTGACCATTTTTAGGTTAGTTTGCTCACTTTTTGGATCTAGTTGAAACAGGAGAGAGGATAGATAAAAATATCTCATTATTTGGGAGTTTAAAACTCATTCAAGCATGTGAAATAGGCGCCTCCTTCATGAGGGAAATTCCCCCATACTGAGGTGTCAAAAATGCATCATTTCACTTGAATATCTCTCTTTTTTAACTATTAACCTTGTCCTTAGTCAACTCTTCATCTTATGTGAGTATTTACTCATTTTTGGGAGATTTTTCTTTTATTCTTCTATTTATCTCCTCCCTACATTTGGATGAATCTTATTGGTCCATAGGAACCTTAATTTAAAATTTCGAAAATATCTTCACTCCCAAGATAATGCCTCTTGAACATTTTATACTTAATTTCTAATGCACCTTCTGAAAACCTTTTTGAACTTCTATTTCAGGGGAACTTATTTTAATAAGATGAGATATTTTTCTAACCACAATTATTTAAAAACTGAATTTTCACTCTCTAGAAGGCTTTCTCTCTCTAAGCCAAAACTGGTAGAAACAAGATCTTTTATATTGCTGAAGAGGGATTTGACTACAGGAGAAGATACTGGACATCAAGAGGAGCTGGGGGAGGAATCTTACATAGCCATTAGTTGATGGCACCGCTTACACATTGTCCATCATCATAATCTTCCACCAATTTTTAATCACGTAAAATAACCGTTAGCTGGTGTTGCTTACGCATTTCCCATCATTGCTTAAGCAACGCATTGAAGGGATAGTCTTTAAGTGACACCCATACAGCAACAAGTGTTATTTAAGCCGTTCTATAGGTGTACCTAAAGTAATGCCATTATGTCCCTTCAGCAATGTCTAATCATTGCTATGGGTGTCTCATAAGCGACACACCATAATGACGCCTGCTCGAAACAAAAACAAGCGTCCTATAGAGGTGTTGTGTTGTAGTGGAATGGCAAGCCTCTCAAATGCATCCTAAATGCTCTTCTCTCCTCATATTGGTTTCTCCTCATCTCTTCATACCTTGCCACCCACTTCTTCATAGCTTCACTACTCAGAATAAAGAATGTATTCACCTTCTCTTGCATATTCTTCAACATTGATGTGTCCATTCTCCTTGCTC
Source organism: Cibotium barometz (assembly GCF_041138505.1). Taxonomy (NCBI): domain Eukaryota; kingdom Viridiplantae; phylum Streptophyta; class Polypodiopsida; order Cyatheales; family Cibotiaceae; genus Cibotium; species Cibotium barometz. Next base: position 33,800,892 of record NC_141065.1, read on the forward strand.
TTTCTTTGCCTTGTGGTACGTGGAACACCATGCACTCATCTTCCTCATCACTCCACAACCCTCGCATTGTGTAATCCACTTGAGAGAAACACTCTGAAATGTGGACACATGTTTCTTACACTAACCAATCCTGTGGACCATGCTTCCTTCTGGCCTAGCTCTTTGCCAAATAAAATCCTTCAAGGTCTTCATGAAATGCTCAAGGAGGAACATCCACCAAGCATGCACAACACTAGACACCGACACTTCATCTATTAAGTGTACAAGAAGATGTAATTAACTAAGGGAGGATCATTCTTGTTGGGAGTTTCTTCTCTATCATGCACACTACCTCCAACTGCCATTACTCAGGCTACATCAATAGTGGATGGATGGATATCCTTGGAACTTATGTACCTAATATGGAGTTGAGTCCATTTGATTAGCATGACATGTCTCACAAATGAGCACAGCATGTTATAATTTTAGTCTTTCATATCTCTCCATCGCCCCCATTTTGTAGATGGCCTTGTGCAATTTTTGACCTCCACACCCACTCATGCATAAGGGAAGAATGAACTATGTAACACAAAACATTCCAATCTATGATATATAATTACAATGAAAGACCATCATGCCACTTATATAGGTAAATTAAACATAACTACAACATCTTGTGCCAATCATGTGTTTTTAGACCATACAATTGAGTTTCTCCTTCTTTATTTTTGTGAATGCCCCCTTTAAAGAATGCATGACGCCCGTAGGGGTACGAAAGGAGGCAACTTGATCCTTCACTCTCTTCTCCTCATTCTTTGTCATAATCCAAGATGCTTTAGGTAAAATTACATTCCCGTTCTCCTGAACTATTGGCCAAGTGTTGGGGAGGTGTTCAATCAATCTCAAGTCCTCCAAACCGCTAAAGAATCTCTCTTGCCAATTATGTGGTCCCAAAAAATTGATGCTACAATTTTCTGATATGGCTCCTCCTTTCCTCTTTCTCCATCTTGTCCATGCCTATATCTTCTTTGACTTGATGTGCCATTGATGGATGCATTTCTTCTTGATGTCGAGCACATCATGGAGGTCTCTAAAGCCTTTAAGTAGTTTTCCACTAAACACAGAGTAATGTCGATCAACAAGCAATGGCACTTTCTTGTATGTTGAGTACAAGGTAGCATGCTTTGCTTCATATGAAGCAGTTTGGTAGAGGAGGATCTTAGGAGGCATGGGTGTTTCTTAGAAGGGAGCGACATTGTTGCATGGTGATCGCTAAGAACTCGGTGTATTATGCTCACATGAAGCACACTGATATATTATCATTATGTACGTGAGCTTACAGAGAGATAGAGCTTGTCTATTTCCCGACAACATACAATTGTGTAGACATTTTCATAAAAGCTCCCGGGAGAGATTTTCTAGGGGGCATCTTCATCGACTCAGGAGGTACATCACCGAGAGGCTGTTGGACATTAAGGGAGGGTGTTAGACACACACACACACACACACACACACACACACATAGAGATCTCAAATATGTAGAGATATGTGTTTATCTCCTACCAATTTGGATTACACCATGTCAGATGGACTAAAACCATCTTGCTTGAGCTTATTCATATTAAAAATCCCAATGAATAAGCTTCCTATAGTCTAGTAATTCTTTATCAAAAACTCCTTTTGAAACAGTTCAAAAAAAACACAAGTAGTCTTTAAAGTAAATATATATTTGTTTACCTAAAGTCTGCATTTCCTTCCTCTCCTAAAGTTCTTCACAAATGTCTCTAAGGTGACTTTGAAAGAGCTGATTGAAAACTACATGCCTACCTTACCTAGCCCCTCCTTGAATAATACGGGTCGAATGCTCTTCAAGGTTAAACATTTGTATCTCCAAGCAATGCTTAGAGATCGATATGCTGTTGCTTAACGTTAAACATTTACTTCCAACGGTGGATAACTCCAGAGCCACCACCATATAGCACGATCATCTTCCTTATCCACATTACCTTTGATGCACACTGTTCAAATCACTTACTGCCAAAAATACAACAATATCGAATGATCAAACAATTGTTCATCAATGGGCTTCTGCTGAAAATGACAGAACAGGGACCTATATACTTCAAGCGTTGCATCAATATGCGCTCAGAAGCAAAGATTCAATATAGTTGGCCGATATGGAAGCTCCGATGAACATCATAAATACAATTAGAAAGTAAATTAAGCAGACGACCTTCCAAAACGGGACTCCTACTTACCTCGATGGCAGAAATGTCATTTTAGTGTTCTCGACTGACATCAAGAACGTCTTATATTCTTGGAAAGTAATTACCATCCACTATAGAATAACCTAAAATGCCCGCTTGGAGCTTGTCTTGAGTTTGAGGTGCATTGGAGGTAACAACTAGCATATTTTCTCACAAGTTTTGATTGAGGGGCGTCGCTTTTGTACATTTACAATATTGAAGTACTAATTAGGCTCGTGGATGTCCCTGGGCTTTATAATCTCCTCTCTCATGCTTGCTGTGTAGAGGGGCTTTTAGCAAAAGAAGTGCGTCTGGTCGACCCTAGGCTAAAACTCTGCCTGCTTAGCTGATGTTTAGTCAGATCACTATTGAACTGGGACACACATGAGGAGACATGTTCCAAATTAGCTGTACCCTGAGAAGTGGCCGGAGGATCAGAGCTTGATTTGAGCTGGTTCATGACCCTGCGGATGTGATCGCCAAACGACGACACCTTCTCCTTGCAAACCCTACGCCTCCTCCAAACTATGTGGTCCATGTAGCTGCTGACTTTGATTGCGTTAGTATTCATGACTAGCAGTAAACTGTATCCATGACTTTGATTGCGTTAGTATCCACGACTAGTTCTAAACTGTCGTTAATTGCTAATCGAAGGACTTGATCTCACGTTACTAACTAACACTAACCTTAAGCATATGCTTGCCGTGCTTGCGCAGAGGTTGGATGCGTTTTATAAAATAGATAGATCGGTACGAATTTGAAGGGCTGATCAAAAAACGCTCTCCTGAGTCCTTTTATGATGCACATTAAATGTATTTTGGAGAACAATCCGCCGTATAATACGAGGATTTATATGCGGGTGATGGGCAACTAGCCCTAACATGAACCATTCCGTCGTTCGCATTGCTTCTCACGTTGTCATGTCCGCCCATGTATCGGCATAAGATGCTCTATCTCCGATACATATGGCACTTTAACTTTTTATAAAATTTCTAGTTTTTTTAAAATAGGAAAGCTTGAAATTAACAAGAAATTGATAATTACAACAACCGGCTTGTATATACAACTCACACATACCACCCTCACTAATTTGTACAAGGGTGCACATCCATTGTACTCAACAAAGATCAAACCGAAGACCTTCAAGATATCACTATCCCTCCTCTTCTACGGAACTATTATTACATACACCCATTTCAATTATTTGCCAATTTCCATCCAATAAACATGCCATGTGGATATATGCCTCATGGTACAACCACTCCTCCAAACATGCCCCAAAGGGTAGCCACTTGATTCATTGAATAGATCATCTCGAATAATTGTTAGAGAAACATGTGATGGACACACAGCCTCAAAGGTTACGTGATCCATGCCCCATATTAAGAGTCATAGGTTCAAAAGCAAACTATGCATATTGTTTTCTCCAAGACCACTACAACAGAATGAGGGTGTAGCAACGAAAATAGCAATGCTTTCATAACTAGAAGGGTAGAGAGATGTCGGGCCCATTTCACTACTGAAAAAGCTGCTATTTCCGCAGCAACGAGATCGAGAGAGAGAGAGAGAGAGAGAGAGAGAGAGAGAGAAAAGGAGTACTTTGATATTGTATGTGTGTGTGTGTGAGAGAGAGGAGTACTGTAATGAGAGAGAGAGAGACAGAGAGAACCGTCACATTGTAATGTGTATATGTGAGAGAGATGGAGAGAACCATTGTACTATTACACTAGTTTTTAATCAAGTAAAATAGTCGTTAGTTGGCATCGCTTACACATTGTCCGTCATCGTAATCTTACACCAATTTTTAATCAGGTAAAATAACCATTAGTTGGTGTTGCTTACGCATTTCCCATCATTACTTAAGCAACGCGTTGAAGGGATAGTCTTTAAGTGACACCCATACAGCAACAAGTGTTATTTAAGCCGTTCTATATGTGTATCTTAAGCAATGCCTGTACGTCACTTAAGCAATGTCTAATCATTGCTATGGGTGTCTCATAAGCGACGCACAATAATGACGCCTTGAAGAGCGGTTCTCTCTACCATGCAATATAGTGCTCATAGAGTACTACCGATCAACAAATGTGTTGAGAAACACAATGTCAATCGGAGGACTCGACCCGATTAGCGCATGAAGGCTTATCCCTTGCGGCGGGAGAGCTCACAAACACGAACCACCACATTCAAATACCTCAATCAATCTCTCAATCCCTTAAAGAACAAGCAATGCATGGCAATCTCTTAATCCCATTCAAACATTGATTAAATCTTAACTTTTCCTAATGCAAGCAAACCCATAAGCGTGCATCTACTAACCCACAAGCTTAAGCAAGCATAGTTGTGGCATAATATCCTTCTAAAGAGTCCTTATAGACCTCTTGAAGTGGGTCATCCTGAAAGACCTTTGTCACTGAAATTCGTCGTACAAACTCCCATTGGTTCTCAGCCCCCTGATCCATTTTGCTCTTGCCTTTCCTGTCCCTTTCCAAATTTAGATCTATAAAAAGTAAATCATCTATGGATGGCTTTAAGGACTGGGCATTGGATTGTCCAGGCATATCCGGCTCAATGAGCCAATCATCTCTAGACTCCCTTGCTCCGAAAGGCTTTGATAAGTCTAGGAACTCACTCTTAGAGAGCCCTCCTAATTTGTCTACATTCTTTGGATGATAGGTGACTTCGTATAGTGAACACCATCTCCACCCATTTATATGTTACCCTGGTCATTGACTAGAGGTGCTCTATCAAGCTCTGAGAAAAAGTTTGCAATCTTAACAAGATACCGTTGTTGTGGATCCCTAAAGATCTCAGCTCCTTGAGCATTCGTGTAGACATATTGAAGTCTCACATTGAGTGGTAACCCCATGATGTCGGCTTCAAATGGATTAAAAGATCTTGTGGGTGTCCTATTTGGGGCTAAGGGATGACTATTTGACGGCCCTAGATTGTCCATAGACAATGAGCTAGTTGTCCTGGAAAGGGTATCAGATTGGGATTTGGAAAAGGTTTCAGCAACAATATCTGCCAAATTTCCTACCGATTGGGTCCTACTTTCATGCGTAGGTACTCTAGAAGGTGCCCTAGACCCTATGGCAGTGTCCGACCGCAAGTGCATAAGGTCAAATTTTAAGGTTGGCTTTTTATTTTTTTTTCCCAAAGTTGGCTCAAACTTTGCCAGAACCCATTTTGAACCCCCTCAAACACATTAGGCCAAAAAAATAGCGTATTTTTCAGGATCAAAAATCGCCTAAAATTTACCAGTTTCCCATACTGAACTCACTATGGGAAAATGGTTCCGGGACCAAAATTTCAACGATGGGTGTTTTCTAACTCCTCTCGGAAAGTTAGAAAACCTCCCGATTTTTTGCGGCAGAAAATGAAAAAAAAATACTTTATTTTTTTACACCCCTTTATCCGGTGCGGTGGCGATCTTTGTGGTGCGGTGTGCGGGTCTCTCCGCGCGGTGCGCTGGCGTCAGTTCGACGGGTTTTATTTCTTTTATTGTTTTTTTCCTTTTTTGAAGTGCGTGCTCAGTGCGCTCTCTGACCATGTGCAGCTGTGAGATTTGCAGGGGATTCAATGCGTGTGTAGCTATGCGTGTGCAGGTGTGAGATTTGCAGGGAATTCAAAATGTTCAATCTTCATGTGTGTGTACAGATTTCGGTTTCTCTGCAGGTGCAGGTTTAACAGAGAACTAAAATGCACAAAATTAAAGATGCAGAAAACTAAGCTAAGAACAGAAAATAAAACGAACATGCAGAAAATTGAAACTGTAAAAATTAACCTCAGACAGTAAAAATTATCCTTAAACAAAATGACAGAAATGCAAATCAGGCCTCTCTCTTTCACACATAAATTGAAATTGGCAGGTTTCTCTATTTTAGAGAGAGTGAACGAAAGTGAGTACCCTCATCTTGCAACCTCCCTCAACTTTTATGAAAATTTGATATTTTGAATCAAGTTGATGTAAAACATCAACTTTATATGCAAAACATCAACTTTATATGCAAAACATCAACTTTCTATGCAAAAGATCAACTTTCTTACAATACTTGATGTTTTGTATCAACGTTATGCAAAAACTATTTATATGATTATATTACAAAACCGTTATGTTATTACTATTATTATCTTAATTATAAAACCGTATTTTGGCTCTTGATGAGAGTAGTATTAAAATCCATTTTGAAGCTCTTGAGTATCACAATTTCTTAATTGATATTATATACCTTTTTAAAAAGAGTTCATTATAGATAGATGAATTTTAAAATATCATGAATAAGCTATTTAGAAGTTATCTAATTTTGAAAAATAGTTACACACTCATTTTTAAAGAAGATGTGTCCTTAATGTGACAAAAAGGGGTTAAATGGTAATTTTAGTTATTAAATGAGTTTAGAAAGCGTGAGAAACCTCGCTTTAAGAAACAAACGTTTATACTTTCCAAAATACTTTTTTGTAAAATATCAGGCAAGAACTTGGGTTCAAATCCTACTGGTTACTATACATGGTAAGGATGTTTTACCTACAACATTTGCAATACTGAGTGAGAACTTCTCAGCTTAGAGTTGATGTTTTTCATCAACTTGATACAAAACATCAACTTTTATGAAAATTTGATATTTTGATTAAAGTTGATGTAAAACATCAACTTTATATGCAAAACATCAACTTTCTATGCAAAAGATCAACTATTTTACAAAACTTGATGTTTTGTATCAACGTTATGCAAAACATCAACTTCCCATAAAAATTTATGTTTTGCATCAACTCAATGTAGAACATCAACTTTTTCATAAAACTTGATGTTTTGCATCAACCTTGATGCAAAACATTGACTCTACCATAGAACTTGATGTTTGGCATCAAGTTTTGGATGCTCCAAGAATAAGAAAGTTGGAGGTTCGGAGGTCGATTTTCACAAACGGCCTGTTTTAGTGATTCTGTTTGCATTAGCTGGCGTCAGTTCGACGGGTTTTATTTCTTTCATTGTTTTTTTCCTTTTTTGAAGTGCGTGCTCAGTGCGCTCTCTGACCATGTGCAGCTGTGAGATTTGCAGGGGATTCAATGCGTGTGTAGCTATGCGTGTGCAGGTGTGAGATTTGCAGGGAATTCAAAATGTTCAATCTTCATGTGTGTGTACAGATTTCGGTTTCTCTGCAGGTGCAGGTTTAACAGAGAACTAAAATGCACAAAATTAAAGATGCAGAAAACTAAGCTAAGAACAGAAAATAAAACGAACATGCAGAAAATTGAAACTGTAAAAATTAACCTCAGACAGTAAAAATTATCCTTAAACAGAATGACAGAAATGCAAATCAGGCCTCTCTCTTTCGCACATAAATTGAAATTGGCAGGTTTCTCTATCATGCACACTACCTCCAACTGCCATTACTCAGGCTACATCAATAGTGGATGGATGGATATCCTTGGAACTTATGTACCTAATATGGAGTTGAGTCCATTTAATTAGCATGACATGTCTCACAAATTAGCACATGTTAGAATTTTAGTTTTTCATACCTCACCATCAACCCCATTTTGTAGATGGCCTTTAAGTAGTTTTCCACTAAACACAGAGTAATGTCGATCAACAAGAAGCAGTCAACAATGGCACTTTCTTGTATGTTGAGTACAAGGTAGCATGCTTTGCTTCATATGAAGCAGTTTAGTAGAGGAGGATCTTAGAAGGCATGGGTAGAGGAGGATCTTAGAAGGCATGGGTGTTTCTTAGAAGGGAGCGACACTGTTGAATGCTGATCGCCAAGAACTCGGTGTATTATGCTCACATGAAGCACATTGAGATACATTAGCATTATGTACGTGAAGGCATCGAACATCATAAATACAATTAGAAAGTAAATTACGCAGACGACCTTCCAAAACGGGACTCCTACTTACCTCGATGGCAGAAATGTCATTTTAGTGTTCTCGACGACTGACATCAAAGGATCTATTTCCCTATCCATCGAGAACGTCTTATATTCTTTGAAAGTAATTACCATCCACTATAGAATAACCTAAAATGCTCGCTTGGAGCTTGTCTTGAGTTTGATCAGCAGAGGTGCATTGGAGGTAACAACTAGAATATTTTCTCACAACTTTTGATTGAGGGGCGTCGCTTTTGTACATTTAACAATATTGAAGTACTAATTAGGCTGGTGGATGTCCTTGGGCCTTATAATCTCCTCTCATATGCTTGCTGTCCAGAGGGGCTTTTAGAAAAAGAAGTGCGTCTAACACTCTGCCTGCTTAGCTGATGGTTAGTCGGATCACTATTGACTGGGACACACATGAGGAGACATGTTCCAAAAAAGCTGTACTCTGAGAAGTGGCCGGAGGATCACAGCCAGCTAGTCCATGACGTTGCGGATGTGATCGCCAAACGACGACACCTTCTCCTTGCAAACCCTACCCCTCCTCCAAACGATGTGGTCCATGTAGCTGCTGACTTTGATTGCGTTAGTATTCATGACTAGCTGTAAACTGTATCCATGCTCTAAACTGTTGGAGCTCTATATATGGCTCACTCTACCTAACTTGGTCTCACCTATATATATGTATCTTGTCCTCAATATGAATCAGTCTTTGGGAGCGTACATGATGTGTCTCTTGTCTCGTCTCTTTCTCTCTACATTTCAACATGGTATCAGAGCATCTATGAGGGAAGCATCTATGTCTTCTTGTTAAATTCATGATTATAATTTCATGTCTTACAAGATTGTTCTTTGATTATGTGTTGTCTACATGATTTTATAGCTTAACTTGTTGTAATTAGAGTTGTTTCTTAATCGCGTCCTTAAAACCAAAACCAAGTGCAGGTGCGTAGATTGTATTGTGCTGGTGAATCCTATCAAAAAAGTTTGTTAAACGGAGTTGTGAGTCAAAAGTTATGACACTTCAGGCAAACTGCATCTGTAAAACAGCAAAACAGGTTCTTTGTGTGAGCACACAGGTTTCGTCTTCGTCAAGCTTTTTTGTGAGCACACAGGTTTTGTCTTCGTCAAGCTTTTTTAGCAACCCGCCCAAATCTAGCTTCTTCGTCAAGCGTTTTTAGCAAACCGCCAAATCTAGCTTTTTTGTCAAGCGTCTACCAATGAATCTTGCGTCCCACGTCTCGGATTTTGCTATTTTTAGCAAAGCGACCAATCTAGCTTTTTCATCCAGCGTCTACCAATGAATCTTGCATCCCACGTCTCGCTATTTTGAGGACTCTTTTCTTATTGACGTCTCTTATCTCTTGCAGTCGTCCTTGTCTATGGTGTGCAGATTTTGTGATTTTATCTTATACGTCTTCTCACAGATAGATATGGCTATGACTGTTCTCGTCAATGGTTTTCCTTCTGGCCAACGTTCTATTCCTTCTTTTCAAGGCCAAGGGTTTCCCGGTTGGAAAGCAAAGATGCTGTTAATTCTTGAAGGCGATGAGCTCTCAGATGTTGTTATTGGCAATTCTCTATGTCCGTCTCAGCCTATTATTCCGAATTCTGACAACGTTCTTATCACAGAAGGCCCTGTTTTTGATGCATGGCGTCTTGCTTATATGGATTGGCAGAGGCGTGATAAAGCAGCTCGTCGGTATATTCTTTCTGCTCTTAGTGATTCTCTCATGCTTCATGTGTATGACTTTCCTACTTCCCATGACGTATGGGAGTATCTTATAGCAAATTTTCAGAAAAAGTCTGTTACAGAAACACTTTATTTGAGAGGTTTGCTTTCAAAGTTACAGTATGAAGTTGGTACTGCTATGACGGGACATATTGATTCTTTCAAATCTATTATTAATCAACTTGCTCTGCTGCGGGTGATCTTGTTCCACGAAAGCAACTTATTACAATTCTTCTTGATACAATAAAGGATCCGTCTTATGACAACATTGTTACCATTCTTTCTAACAAGGACGGTCTTGATTTTGACCAAACTTGCATATCTTTGATTGAGTATTCTCAACGTCAACGACGACGTAGCATTGGTCATGATGCAGTTATGTTTTCACAACAAGTGGAGCCTGAGTCACAATAGTTGGAACGGGCCTTTAATGTGCGAAGGCGTTCTTTTCAACGAGGCAACCGTAGAGGTGGTCATCGTGGTGGTAGTTTCTCTCGTCTCAAATTTCCTAACAAGCATTGTTCTTACTGCAATAGGAATGGTCATACTGAAGATGATTGTTGGGCACGTCAATATGATGAAGAACACAACATTACCACAAATCAACCACGTTTATCTAGAGATTCTTCTTGTGATTATTGTGGAAATCTGATCATCCCTCTTCCATGTGCTTTAAGCGTCGATTTGATGTAGATCGAAATCGAGCATATGCAGCCGAGCATCATGATAATCTTCTGCCTGAAACAAGTTGTGTTTTATGTTCAGTTCCCCCAAACAGAATACTTCATGTACGTGATGGTTCACTTTTCATTATTGATTCTGGTGCTACAGGAAATATGACATATGAATCTAAGTGGCTACATAACTATCATTCTTTACCTGTTAAGCGTGTTGTTTATCTTACTGATGATACAACTTGCCAAGTCAAGGGCATTGGAGATTTATATCTTGGCACCTTATCTTCTTCAACTCGAGTTTTACGAGGGGTTTTACATGTCCCAGAACTTCAACGTAATCTTCTTTCAGTTGCAAGACTTGTTGATCTTGGTTTGTTTGTTGGATTCGTCGACCACACCAAATGTCGCATTGAGAAAGATGGACAGATTATTGCAACTGCTTCTCGTAATGGCAATTTGTTGGAGCTCTCTCTTAATGATGCTGTAGCAAATGTTGTCACTGCTCCAGGGGATCATGATTGCAAGATATGGCATCATCGCTTTGTTCATGCTGATTTCTCAAAACTTCTTAATCTTCATCGTCAAGGTCTTGTACGCGGAATGGATCTTAAAGCTCATCCTCATATGGGAATCTGTGAGTTTTGTGCTCTTGGCAAACACAATCGTAAACCCTTTCCTCTCTCGAATTCAGTTCAAACAAACGTTGTGTTGCAGTTTCTACAACCGAATCTGAATATGTTGCGGCATCACTTGCAGCTCGTGCACTCATTTGGCTTCGACAAGTGTTGACAGATATCGGCCATTCTCCTCTTTCTAGTACACCCTTGCGGTGTGATAATCAGAGTGCTATTAGTCTTGCAAAAGACTATGTCCAACATAACAAGTCAAAACATATTGCTGTGCATTACCATTATGTTCGATACGAAGTACGCAAAGGCACTATCATGATTGAACATTGTCCAAGTGACCAGATGATTGCAGATATTCTTACCAAAGGTCTCAATGAGTCACGCTTCATTCTCTTGTGCTCAGAGCTTGGAGTTGCCTCGGGCTCACTCTTTCTAGATTAGGCTCTTTACTCTTATGGTAGCTTTGTACATATATCGTTGTAATATTCTAAACACCATGCACTTTGCACATTCCACAATTGCTCACTATGACCTCTTGGTCCTTTTGTATATTTGTACATAGATGCACAATGCACTTTCACATCATTACTTCTGGTTCATATTTTCACATTTGTATAGGGGCTTGGGTTTTTCCCTTGTACTCCCCAAGGGTTTTTTCATCCATAGCTAGAGACCCTTGTTTGAGTGGGGGTGTTGGAGCTCTATATATGGCTCACTCTACCTAACTTGGTCTCACCTATATATATGTATCTTGTCCTCAATATGAATCAGTCTTTGGGAGCGTACATGATGTGTCTCTTGTCTCATCTCTTTCTCTCTACATTTCAACATAAACTGTCGTTAATTGCTAATAGAAGGACTTGATCTCACGTTACTAACTAACACTAACCTTAAGCATATGCTCGCCGTGCGCGCGCTGAGGTTAGATGCCTTTTATAAGATAGATAGATCGGTACGAATTTGAAGGGATGATCAAAAATCGCTCTCCTGAGTCCTTTTACGATGCACATTAAATGCATTTCGGAGAACAATCCGCCGTATAATACGAGGAATTTTATGCAGGTGATGAACCATTCCATCGTCGGCATTGCGTCCCACGTTGTATCGGCACTTTAACTTTTTATAAAATTTGTAGTTTTTTAAAATAGGAAAGCTTGAAATTAACAAGAAATCGATAATTACAACAACCGGCTTGTATATACAACTCACACATACCGCCCTCGCTAATTTGTACAAGGGTGCACATCCACTGTACTCAACAAAGATCGAACCGAAGACCTTTAGGATATCACTATTCCTCCTCTTCTATGTAGCTATTATTACATACACCCATTTCAATTATTTGCCAATTTGCACCCAATAAACATGCCATGTGGATATGCCTCATGGTACAACCACTCCTCCAAACGTGCCCCAGAGGGTAGCCACTTGATTCATTGGAGTAGAACATCTCGAATAATTGTTAGAGAACCATGTGATGGACACACGGCCTCAAAGGTTACCAAATCCATGCCCCATATTAAGTCATAGGTTCAGAAGCAAACTATGCATATTGTTTTCTCCTAGACCACTACAACAGAATGAGGGTGTAGCAATCAAAACAGCAGTGCTTTAATAACTAGAAGGATAGGGAGATGTTGGGCCCATTTCACTACTCAAAAGCTGCTATATTCGCACTTCTTCATAACTTCACTACTCAGAATAAAGAATGTGTTCACCTTCTCTTGCATATTCTTCAACATTGATGTGTCCATTCTCCTTGCTTTTTCTTTGCCTTGTGGTACATGGAACACCATGCACTCATCTTCCTCATCACTCCACAACCCTCGCATTGTGGAATCCATTCGAGAGAAACACTCTGAAATGTGGGCACATGTTTCTTGCACTAACCAATCCTGTGACCATGCTTCCTTCTGACCTAGCTCTTTGCCTAATAAAATCCTTCAAGGTCTTCATGAAATGCTCAAGTAAGAACATCCACCAAGCATGCACAACACCAGACACCGACACTTCATCTATGAAGTGTACGAGAAGATGTAATTGACTAGTGAGGATCATTCTTGGGAGTTTCTTCTCTATCATGCACACTACCTCCAACTGCCATTACTCAGGCTACATCAATAGTGGTTGAATGGATATCCTTGGAACTTTTGTACCTAATATGGTGTTGATTCCATTTGATTAGCATGACATGTCTCACAAATCAGCACAACATGTTAGAATTTTAGTTTTTCATACCTCACCATCGCCCCCATTTTGTAGATGGCCTTGTGCAGTCTTTGATCTCCACAGCCACTAATGCATATGGGAAGAATGAACTATGTAACACAAAACATTGCAATCTATGATATATAATTACAATGAAAGACCATCATGCCACTTATATAAGTAAATTAAACATAACTACAACATCTTGTGCCAATCATGTGTTTTTAGACCATACAATTGAGTTTCTTCTTTCTTCTGTATTTTTGTGAATGCCCCCTTTAAAGAATGCATGACGCCCGTAGGGGTACGAAAGGAGGCAACTTGATCCTTCACTCTCTTCTCCTCATTCTTTGTCATAATCCAAGATGCTTTAGGTAAAATTACATTCCCGTTCTCCTGAACTATTGGCCAAGTGTTGGGGAGGTGTTCAATCAATCTCAAGTCCTCCAAACCGCTAAAGAATCTCTCTTGCCAATTATGTGGTCCCAAAAATTTGATGCTACAATTTTCTGATATGGCTCCTCCTTTCCTCTTTCTCCATCTTGTCCATGCCTATATCTTCTTTGACTTGATGTGCCATTGATGGATGCATTTCTTCTTGATGTCGAGCACATGGGCTCACCCCAATTGAATCATGGAGGTCTGTAAAGCCTTTAAGTAGTTTTCCACTAAGCACAGAGTAATGTCAATGAACAAGAAGCAGTCAACAATGGCACTTTCTTGTATGTTGAGTACAAGGTAGCATGCTTTGCTTCATATGAAGCAGTTTGGTAGAGGAGGATCTTAGGAAGAGGTGCATTGGAGGTAACAACTAGCATATTTTCTCACAACTTTTGATTGAGGGGCCTTGCTTTTGTACATTTAACAATATTGAAGTACTAATAACTAGGCTGGTGGATGTCCCTGGGCCTTATAATCTCCTCTCTCATGCTTGCTGTCCTCCAGAGGAACTTTTAGCAAAAGAAATGCGTCTAACACTCTGCCTGCTTAGCTGATGGTTAGTCGGATCACTATTAACTGGGACACACATGAGGAGACATGTTCCAAAATACCTGTACTCTGAGAAGTGGCCGGAGGATCAGAGCGTGATTTGAGCTCATCCATGACGTTGTGGATGTGATCGCCAAACGACGACACCTTCTCCTTGCAAACTCTATGCCTCCTCCAAATGATGTGGTCCATGTAGCTGATTCCAAATGTCATTAGGAATTCCTCTTTTACCATTTAATTATGTCTCATAGATAAAATAAATTTATCATCTAAACTGTCGTTAATTGCTAATAGAAGGACTTGATCTCACGTTACTAACTAACACAAACCTTAAGCATATGCTTGCCGTGCTCGCGCAAAGTTTGGATGCCTTTTATAAGATAGATAGATTGGTACGAATTTGAAGGGCTGATCAAAAATTGCTCTCCTGAGTCCTTTTACGATGCACATTAAATGCGTTTCTTCAAGTTGACGCCCAGTATGGGTAGGGCAATTCCTCTCCTCCAGAAACCCGCCGGGTTTGCAAAGTTTTTAGTGGGTGAGCTCAATGGCAAGTCCCACAGTACCTGGGCTCCCTAGGGAGTTCTTGGTCACTGTCGTGCCCAGCTCTTGGATCTTTCGAGGCCATGCCGTAAGGAAGTAGCGAAACCGTCCTCACGATCGAGGCGACGAAGCTAATAACAAAAGCGAGTCTCAGAGATGAGCATGCTCATCCTCTGACCCTGGCTCGAGAAACAAAAACAAAAATGCATTTCGGAGAACAATCCACCGTATAATACGAGGAATTATATGCGGGTGATGGGCAACTAGCCTAACATGAACCATTCTATCGTCGGCATTGCATCTCATGTGTCATGTCTGCCCATGTATTGGCATAAGATTGTTTATCTCTGATACTCACATACGGCACTTTAACTTTTTATAAAATTTCTAACTTTTTAAAATAGGAAAGCTTGAAATTAACAAGAAATGGATAATTACAACAATCGGCTTGTATATACAATTCACACATACCACCCTCGCTAATTTGTACAAACATCCACTATACTCATCAACAAAGATCGAACCGAAGACCTTTAGGATATCACTATTCCTCCTCTTCTATGGAACTATTCCTCCTCTTCTACGGAACTATTATTACATACACCCATTTCAATTATTTCCCAATTTGCACCCAATAAACATGCCATGTGGATATGCCTCATGGTACAACCACTCCTCCAAACATGCCCCATAGGGTAGCCACTTGATTCCTTGGAGTAGAACATCTCGAATAATTGTTAGAGAACCATGTTATGGACACACGGCCTCAAAGGTTACCTAATCCATGCCCCATATTAAGAGTCATAGGTTCAGAGGCAAATTATGCATATTGTTTTCTCCTAGACCACTACAACAGAATGAGGGTGTACCAACAAAAACAGCAGTGCTTTCATAACTAGAAGGGTAGGAGATTTCGGGCCCATTTCACTACTGAAAGAGCTGCTATTTTTGTAGCAATGAGAGAGAGAGAGAGAGAGAGAGAGGAGTACTATAATGAGAGAGAGAGAGAGAGACACAGAGAGAACCATCACATTGTAATGTGTATATGTGAGAGAGATGGAGAGAACCATTGTACTATTACACTAGTTTTTAATCAATTAAAATAGCCGTTAGTTGGCATCGCTTACACATTGTCCGTCACATCGTAATCTTACATAATTTTTTAATCAGGTAAAATAACCATTAGCTGGTGTTGCTTACGCATTTCCCATCATTGCTTAAGCAACGCATTGAAGGGATAGTCTTTAAGTGACACCCATGCAGCAACAAGTGTATTTAAGCTGTTCTATAGGTGTATCTTAATAAGCAATGCATGTACGTCACTTAAGCAATGTCTAATCATTGCTATGGGTGTCTCATAAGCGAAGCACCATAATGACGCCTCTTAGAAACAAAAACAACCGTCCTATATAGAGGTGTTGTGTTGTAGTGGAATGGCAATCCTCTCAAATGCATCCTAAATGCTCTTCTCTCCTCATATTAGTTTCTCCTCATCTCTTCATACCTTGCCACCCACTTCTTCATAACTTCACTACTCAAAATAAAGAATGTATTCACCTTCTCTTGCATATTCTTCAACATTGATGTGTCCATTCTCCTTGCTCTTTCTTTGCCTTGTGGTACATGGAACACCATGCACTCATCTTCCTCATCACTCCACAATCCTCGCATTGTGGAATCCACTCAAGAGAAACACTCTGAAATGTGGACACATGTTTCTTGCACTAACCAATCGTGTGACCATGCTTCCTTCTGGCCTAGCTCTTTGCCTAGTAAAATCCTTCAAGGTCTTCATGAAATGCTCAAGTAAGAACATCCACCAAGCATGCACAACACCAAACACCGACACTTCATCTATTAAGTGTACGAGAAGATGTAATTGACTAGTGAGGATCATTCTTAGGAGTTTCTTCTCTATCATGCACACTATCTCCAACTGCCATTACTTAGGCTACATCAATAGTGGATGGATGGATATCCTTGGAACTTATGTACCTAAAATGGAGTTGAGTCCATTTAATTAGCATGACATGTCTCACAAATTAGCACCACATGTTAGAATTTTAGTTTTGCATACCTCACCAATCGCCCCCATTTTGTAGATGGCCTTGTGCAGTTTTTGATCTCCACACCCACTAATGCATATGGGAAGAATGAAATATGTAACACAAAACATTGCAATCTATGATATATATAATTACAATGAAAGACCATCATGCCACTTATATAAGTAAATTAAACATAACTACAACATCTTGTGCCAATCATGTGTTTTTAGACCATACAATTGAGTTTCTCCTTTCTTCTTTATTTTTGTGAATGCCCCCTTTAAAGAATGCATGACACCCATAGGGGTACGAAAGGAGGCAATTTGATCCTTCACTCTCTTCTCCTCATTCTCTGTCATAATCCAAGATGCTTTAGGTAAAATTACATTCCCGTTCTCTTGAACTATTGGCCAAGTGTTGGGGAGTCCTCCAAACCCGCTAAAGAATCTCTCTTGCCAATTATGTGGTCCCAAATATTTGATGCTATAATTTTTTGATGTGGCTCCTCCTTTCCTCTTTCTCATCTTGTCCATGCCTATATCTTCTTTGACTTGATGTGCCATTGATGGATGCATTTCTTCTTGATGTCGAGCACATGGGCTCACCCCAATTGAATCATGGAGGTCTCTAAAGCCTTTAAGTAGTTTTCCACTAAACATAGAGTAATGTCGATCACAAAGAAGCAGTCAACAATGCCACTTTCTTGTATGTTGAGTACAAGGTAGCATGCTTTGCTTCATATGAAGCAGTTTGGTAGAGGAGGATCTTAGGAGGCATGGGTGTTTCTTAGAAGGGAACGACACTATTGCATGGTGATCACCAAGAACTCGAACTTGGGTTCAAATCCTACTGGTTACTATACATGGTAAGGATGTTTTACCTACAACATTTGCCCAACTTAATGCTGAGTGAGAACTTCTCAACTGAGAGTTGATGTTTTTCATCAACTTGATACAAAACATCAACTTTTATGAAAATTTAATATTTTGATTAAAGTTGATGTAAAACATCAACTTTATATGCAAAACATCAACTTTCTATGCAAAAGATCAACTTTTTTACAAAACTCGATGTTTTGTATCAACGTTATGCAAAACATCAACTTCCCACAAAATTTGATGTTTTGCATCAACTCGATGTAAAACATCAACTTTTTCATAAAACTTGATGTTTTGCATCAACCTTGATGCAAAACATTGACTCTACCACAGAACTTGATGTTTTGCATCAAGTTTGGGATGCTCCGAGAATAAGAAAGTTGGAGGTTCGGAGGTCGATTTTCACAAACGGCTTGTTTTAGTGATTCTATTTGCATTAGCATGCTCAGATGATCTATTCCACAAATTTTGAGTACCAACATAAAATGTTTTGATGCGATGTGCACACGTCACAAAGTGATTTGCTGCATCAAGAAATCGCTTTGTGACGTCTGCACATTGCATCAAAACATAGTTGTGTTGGTACTCAAAGTTTTTGGAATAGGTTGTTTGAGCATGCAAGCGTGGACGGAATCACTAAAATAGGCCGTTTGTGAAAATAGACCTCCGATCCTCCAACTTTCTTCTCTGGAGCATCTGAAACTTGATGTAAAACATCAAGTTTTGTGGTAGAGTTGATGTTTTGCATGAACTTTGATGCAAAACATCGAGTGGCGTGGAAAAGTTGATGTTTTACATCAACTTTGATGTAAAACATCAACTTTTAAGGGGGTCATTTTTCTTAACTTTGAAATATTTTTACATTTTTTATGAGAATTGTGTTTATTTTTATCACCAATAAATTTGTAAAAGCTCATTCCGAATAGTAGATAGTAGCCAATAAAATCTCAAAAATTTTAAATAAATCATGGAATGAAAGAAAAAATATGCCTAGGATAGGTGATATAGGTAGAACATAGGTTTAGGACTAAGGACCCGAAAAACACATATGGTCACAACCGTTGACTACAAATTTGAGAGGAGGTCATTAAACAAATGCTTGTCTATGTAACCATGTAACCTTTGTATCATAAATAATATCGCGACATAGTAGATGCCAAAAATTCATGATAACAGAAGATCTAGATAAGATAATCCATGATGACCTGTAATCCATTGGTTTTAATCCAGATGTTCAAGACTCCATAATCCATGATGACCTGTAATCCATTGGTTTTAATCCAGATGTTCAAGACTCCATTGATTTGGAAAACCACGAGTCGATTTATTTGCCAATACTACGTTTTGTTCTACATTTCAATTTTAAAGATGAAGAACTATAAGCAAATACACGTGGTGGGACCATCTATGTCAAGGAGGGGGTGCATGTGAGCCTGAACTCTGTCATGCCTATGTGCAATAGTATAATCTCTAGCATAGGGGACCTTGAATCTACCGTCATTGTGAAAGCTCCAAGCTCTTCTCTACCACCATTCTAGAAGCCCTAATCTCCTCTTCTCTACCACCATTCGAGAAGCCCTCGCTTTTCTCTTTGTACACAAAGACAATGTCATGAGCGAAGATTGCATCTCTCAATATCCTTTGCATGTCCTCCAAATAATTATAACCAGAGTTGATTCTACACTACCCTTAGACGCACCATCTCTCAACATCCTTCACATCTACTCTAAATAATTATACCTAGAGCTCAGTCCTACACTACTCTTAGATATACCATCACCTACCTTCATGATAATGGCTATTTAGATCAAACATCAACATATGCATACTATGAATTTTTACCACCACCACATATGTACATGATATAGGCTACAATTTCTTCCCGCCACCCTTATTCATATTGTATAACAAAAATTTTCTCATAAAAATAAATGCATATATAGGTTGAAATTTACACCCATAGGCTATATGATGTCTGTCTCTAAGATTGTCTTGTCGAAAAAGTATTTCAATTTTCTACTCTTTTAACATGCTTAGGTTTACTCAGAGCCTCCATACTTACCATCTTCTACATATATATATGAATAGAAGGCTACCTTTCCACACCTATAAGTTGACCTCTTTAAACTCTTAGCATGGTTGTATTTGGGTCTAGAAATAGACTCAAGGATGTTTGTAGAATTTTTCATAAAATATAGAGCTTATATTAATATGTATTCTAATATTTTTTGAGTTCTTGTCAAATAATGTGTATATTTATACATAGTGGTTGAATTTGTCTCAAGAAAGTCCATTGAAAAAGTATCTTACATTCTTAAAATTTATAAAATAAATTTTTATTTGGAAAAGATTGATATTTTTTTAAGCTATGTAGACTCCTACGTCATTTTGTAAGTCAAGTTTATTTTTATGTCACAAACACCACCACTTTATAAATCTACGAAGGTCACACGTATTCTCAATCTTGAAACAAAAAAGCAAAATTCATGTAAGTTTCAAATTTATACATAGAATTCTATATGTGTTTTCAAAAACTATGTTTTTAAGCCATTTTTTAGATTTCACACATTTTGGGAGGGAGGGAATCTTTTTAGGTAACCCTCGTCAGTTACCTATTTTGCTTGTAAACAGTGTCATATTAGTACTCTTAATTTTTTATACTATTTTGACCAAGAGTATGTACATCCTTTCACCAAGTTATACATCTTTCTGATGTGATGACATGGGCTTGATCGATCATGCTTCCAAGTGCATGTGCCATATTCAAGATGTTCTTGAGTCAAATGGAGGCACGTGTGCACCAATTACGTTGTGGTTCTCAATCGAAGACGTCTGGTAATCATTCCTTACCTAGTCGCCTACTACCTCTCATAGAGACATATAATCACAAACATTATGGCGACTGGTTGGGAGCATCACTTCCGGGATGATGGAGAGGTTTTGAGCTTTTGGGATGCTCGCTATGTGATCGTGCCATCTACGATTATCGACAGGGGGTCAAGGTCTTTTTATTGCATAGGATTTACATGTTCGGGTTCACTTTGAGATCACTCTTATGACATTTTGTGGACATATCTATTCATGGGGTATGTGGCATCAACTTGCTCACTACATCAGGACTATGACCACATATGGACTATGTGCTAATGCTTCCTCTCTTGCTGGAAGAGGCATTACCCATAGTGAATCAGAGAAATTGTATATCAATGGTAGACCTTATAGTCTAGGAAATATATGAGGGTTAATCAACAGTAGTAGAGGGAGGAATGAAATAACTAATTGTACTTGTGGTAGACCTTACAGTCTAGGAAATATATGAGGGTTAATCAACAGTAGTAGAGGGAGGAATGAAATAACTAATTGTACTGTGGAGTGTGACTATGATCATGAGCTAGTACACATGAGTATAATGTGCCTAGATACATTTTAGTCAATGCTATTGAATCGTTATGTGCTGGTGAGGAGTTGCTAGGAATTATGGTTGGCATAGGCAACCGCAAGCTCAACATAGAGAATAGATGTATTTATATCTTGGATCATAGGCTCCAATTATGATATTGTAGAGGATGTGCCCTTACATCATCAAGGTCACTCTTGATTGTCAGTAGAGTGTTTGTGGATTCTTAGAGCATAGGATCCTATTACTTTTCAAAGGTTGAGAGCAATATGCATGTCAAATAGAGCAACCTAACGATGTGGAGCATGATGCTGACAGCATGGCTGGATTTCTTGATGATTGGTTTCAGAGTAATACAGATGACATTGATTCTCATGAAAAATATCTTCGAGAAGAAGCACTCACAACAAAGATCTATGAGAGGGATCTTATAACAAGCTTTTCTATGACCTTCCTCATCCTAAACCTCCAAGCTTGCTACTCTTGGAGCAATGTGTATCACTTTCAACATTACTAAAGTAAGTGGATCATATACATGGATGCTAAGTGATAGGGTATGCTTATTTCCTAATATAAACTATTATTGTTGTCAGATTACTTTCTAGTAAGATTTTACTACCTGATAACACCATCCCAAAAACAAGGAACGAGGGACAAAAGATGATGATGAGTCTTAGACTTGACTATGAAACGATCCATGCATGCATCAATGATTACATTTTGTATCAACAAGGAGAGCATCAAAACTTTGTTATATGTCCTTAATGCGGTGCTTCACTTTTTAAGGAGGGAGCAACACTTATTCCTCATAAGATTCTAACACATTTTCCATTACCCCCACCAAGAATAGAGTGCCTATTTTGGAGCCTAGTGTTATCAAAGCTTATGGATTGGAAAGCAAAAAATGTGAGCACAGATAGGATCCCATGCATTCTCTATGACTACGAAGCTTTCAACCATATTGATAAAGCATGGCTAGAACTTAGTCAAGAACCCGATAACTTAAAACTTGGTGTTTGTCTCGATGGAATCAATCCATTTTCACATAGATCAAGCAAGTTGCCAACTTGGTTGGTAGTGTTGACAATTACAACCTACCATCATTCATGTCCATAAAGAAGGAGCATCTAATATCAACTTTACTAAATCCAAGTACACGGACGAACTACATGATCTAAAATTGTATCCACCACTAGATATGCTTATACTTGAAAACTTTCACTTGAATAATCACTTCAATATAGAAAAAAACAAGTCAAAGACATGAGTATGTACGTGGCACTGCTCATCGACGATAAACAACAACTATGGAAAGGGATAAAGTTCTTGACACGTCCAAGCCTATACGTAAACAAAGCTTTGAGGTTTGTGGCATTCTAACATAGACTATTCATGACTATCTTGCCTATGGTTATTTCTTTAGATACATGATTATAGTTACTTTGTTTGGATCTAAAAGTAACATGGAATAACAATTGCACTAAGACATCGATTGTTGGTAGTTCTATCAACAAAGGTTTGTAAGTTAAATCTTATGTTTCATGTACTAATCACTAAGTTTGTTTAATCTTATGTTTTGTAAGTCTTGCACTCAACAGCCAAAACACAGTTTTACAATAATAACAGCTATAACAAGATAACACTTTTGTAATATAATCATATAAATAGTTTTTGCATAACATTGATACAAAACATCAAGTATTGTAAAAAAGTTGATCTTTTACATAGAAAGTTGATGTTTTGCATATAAAGTTGATCTTTTACATAGAAAGTTCATGTTTTGCATATAAAGTTGATGTTTTACATCAACTTGATTCAAAATATCAAATTTTCATAAAATTTAATGTTTTGTATCAAGTTGATGAAAAACATCAACTCTAAGTTGAGAAGTTCTTATTGAGCGCATTAAGTTGGCAGCAAATGTTGTAGGTAAAACATCCTTACCATGTGTAGTAAGCAGTAGGATTTGAACCTAAGTTTCGGCTTGATATTTTACAAAAAAGTATTTTGGAAAGTAAAAATGTTTGTTTCTTAAAGCAAGCTTTTTCATGCATTTAAACTCATTTAATAACTAAAATTACCATTTAACCCCTTTTTGTCACATCAAGGACACATCTTCTTTAAAAATGAGTGTATAATTATTTTTTAAAATTAGATAACTTTTAAATAGCTTATTCAACATATTTAATAATTCATCTATACATGACGTACCCTTTTTAAAAAGGTATATATTATCAATTAAGAAATTGTGATACTCAAGAGCTTCAAAATGGATTTTAATACTACTCTCATCAAGAGCCAAAATAAGGTTTTATAATTAAGATAATTACTATAACAAGATAACCCTTTTGTAATATAATCATATAAATAGTTTTTGCATAATGTTGATACAAAACATCATGTATTGTAAAAAAGTTGATCTTTTGCATAGAAAGTTGATGTTTTGCATAAAAAGTTGATGTTTTACATCAACTTGATTCAAAATATCAATTTTTCATAAAAGTTAATGTTTTGTATCAAGTTGATGAAAACACATTAACTCTTAGTTGAGAAGTTCTTACTCAGCATTAAATTGGCGGCAAATGTTATAGTAGTAGGTAAAACATCCTTACCATGTGTAGTAACCAGTAGGATTTGCACCTAAGTTCCTGACTGATATTTTACAAAAAAGTATTTTCGAAAGTATAAATGTTTGTTTCGTAAAGTGAGCTTTTTCACGCTTTCTAAACTAATTTAATAACTAAAATTACCATTTAACCCCTTTTTGTCACATCAAGGACACATGTTCTTTAAAAATGAGTGTGTAATTATTTTTCAAAATTGGATAACTTTTAAATAGCTTATTCATGATATTTTAAAATTCCTTTATACATAACGAATTTTTTTTAAAAAGGTATATATTATCAATTAAGAAATTGTGATACCAAGAGCTTCAAAATGGATTTTAATAATACTCTCATCAAGAGCCAAAATAGGGTTTTATAATTAAGATAATAATTGTAACAAGATAACGCTTATGTAATATAATCATATAAATAGTTTTTTATAGTTGCGCTCTATAGCACATCCTCAATCATGCTAATATGGAAGATGACCCAAGGAGTCTAAGCTTTAAGTATACACATAGAGGAAAAAAATCGTTTTTGTGGATAGTGAAGAAGAGGATGCCTCGTCTACCTTCTCAATGAAAGGCACATCAACTAGTGATGGTGTAGCAATGATTATGATGAGGAACCATAACTATGCCATAACCTATAGGTTTAGAAAATAGCTTCTTTTTACTATTGTATCATTTTTTTAATGGATTGAAGATGGAAAAAATAAACATTGTCTCTATTTTGGCATAGTTTTTGAAAACTCATTGTTAGATTTTCAATTATAATCTCAAAAAGTTAAACAAAATGAAGTCTTTTTTTCATGTCAATTTTTGTGAGAAACATGTAAAGTGCCCAAAATATTATCGTTTTTTGGCAGTGTTGTAAGCATGCGTAGACCAATTTTTAAAAAGAGGTAAAAAAAAATTGAACTTTTTTGATGGAATCTTTAAAAGATGCCAAATGTTTCTCGTTTTATTACTTATTTTGTAACAATGTTATATTCTATATGAGAATATTGCTTTAAGTCATAAAAACATTGTATCCAATGTAACCAAACCTTAAAAGTACTCTAGTTTGACATGCAATAAAATCAAAGTACTCACAAGGACAAAAATAGTACCAATTTTTCTTGGTCAAAAGGAGTAATTACTTTGTCTATCAAGATTATATAGAATTTGAACGAGTCAATGTAGCATGCTTAGAAAAAGAAATATCCATGATCATAGGCTAATCTTGTCTCTCTGATATCGATGTATCATGACATCTTCCAAACCCCAACTCGTGGATATGGCATTGCCATTATATCCGTCTGAGTGCCTCAACAATTCACACACCAACATGGAACTTTTTGCTCGTTGTATTATGTATGTGCCTCGTCAGCTTCGTGCTGCATGGATCTAGAGGGTGTCAGAGAAGATGCCAATGGAGATGAGGACACACCTCCTTGCTCTATCATAGGAGTGTGTAGATGATGTACCGGAGGATAAGTCAAAACCTATTTGCTATTAAAATTTAAAAAAACTAGAGTAACTACTCACTAAAGTATGTTATGTATGAGTTTATAGTGAAAATATTCATAGCATGCTCAATTTTTTCACTCATATGAACCTAGTAAGTATATCTCTAGTTTTAATCTATATTTAGACTCGTTATTTGTTGTTGCAACCTATGTCTACGTGACAGGAAATTCGGTGACTTGATGGGCGAGTGTTTCACAACTCATAGTTAACACACGTGCATTAATTTTTTATTTAAATTTATTGGATGTGACTTCAAAATATCTAGGAGATATTCCTCAGTGTGGTGGCAGATAATATCTACCCCACTAATACGCATCTTGATTTGTGGAGGGCCTTTCGGTGGGAGATGCAACTCAGGACACATTGGGATTGGCAGAAGGTACATACTATTTTTTCTTTAGCTATGTACTAGTGTCTGTGTGTTAAATCTTAGGTCTATGTACACAAGTTTTTTGATTCCAAATGTATGCCTATAGGATACAACATGAGCTAGGCTAGAGTTTGGGCATACATCACGTCTTGGCACAATGGGCAAGAAAGACTTTATTGTCACTTTTGTAAGTAATTATTAGAATGTTTATATTTGGTCTTATATGTGCATGTAGGTGTGTATCATATGTTCTTTATATCAATCAATAAGTCATATTTTTTTAAAATAAAAGGTGAAGGATTATGGTCGTGCACCCCTCCTTTATTAGGAGAGATAGAGATGGCCACCTATGAGGGTTATAGGCATGCACCTGAAGACCTAGTTACCTCCAGAGCTACTTTGTAAGTAATCTCAATGAAATTTCACTCGACTTCTAATTAAAGTATTCAAAAACTATCTCATTAAGATTTCAAAACCGTAGGAGTTCCATGACGATGAGGACATGATAGAGGCAGATTCACTGAGCATCATTGGGTGCAAATCTACGTCGACGGAGCAGCCCGTGTGCCGGGGGATGATGAGGATACATATCATGGATACTAGACGGCCCTCCTCCTCCTTGCTCAAGATCCCTATCTTGTTTGAAGCCCCATTTTGTATTTGAAGGCTCATTGTGCATAGTTATATGTACTATTACCCAAAACATTCATACACAATCAGCCACGTAGAGTATGCCGAGCTCACATTTTACCATTTGTACTCATCATATTTTACCATTTCGCAGATATTTGATCAATTTATATACTTTTTCCTCTTGTACTCTTACATATATTTACAAGAGATTTTATTTATGTTTAACTTTGTGCACAAATGTAAATTGTTGAAGTATAATTATGTGCTTACCGATGTTATAATCCGCCATATTGAACTAATCTTTTCTCACTTGTGTGCTCGACCTTTGAAAGAGATTTCTTTAATGTGTGCTCAATCTAATTGGAGTTGAGAGAGAGAAAGAGAGAGAGAAAAGGAGTACTTTGATATTGTATGTATGTGTGACAGAGAGAGAGAGAGAGAGCAGTACTATAATGAGAGAGAGAGAGAGAGAGAGACAAAGAGAACCATCACATTGTAATGTGTATATGTGAGAGAGATGGAGAGAACCACCTTACTATTACACCAGTTTTTAATCAAGTAAAACAGCCGTTAGTTGGCATCGCTTACATATTATCCATCATCGTAATCTTACACCAGTTTTTAATGAGGTGAAATAACCATTAGCTGGTGTTGCTTACGCATTTCCTAGCATCACTTAAGCCATTCTTTAGGCATATCTTAAGCAATGCATGTATGTCACTTAAGTAATGTTGAGAAAAAAAAAAGAAAAAATTTTAAAAATAAATCCACCCACGTGGCCCGCGTGGAAAGAAATTTTTCATTGAAAAAAAAATTTAAAAAAAACCCCAATTGTCCCCGACCCCAGCCTCGGTCTTTTGATATATGTATATAGGAGAGTGAGCCTCCATAGCTTTCTCTCAAGTGAAAGCTTAAGGGGAGTGAAGCTCTCTATATAGTCTACCCCCCAAGGAGTGGAGTGGGCATGTGGGACAAAGCCTTCACCTTTCCCCCCACAGGCACAAATAGACTGTTTTAAGGGCCACGGGAGCTCCGGACAGGCAAACACTGTGCTCTGTAAAGCACGCTAGGACCCCTTGAACGATACGCTCATCTCTTGAGCTATCACACGCCTTAGTCTAGTTTTGACCATACGTAAGGGGGTAAAACGGGTTGAAAACAAGACAAAAACAAGTAAAAACGGTGTGCAAAACACCTGAGAAACCACTTGTGTGAGTTACCAACGCCCGTAGGATACCCACATCACATGCATCTATGCTCTGGTCTGGTCGGGGGTGCTAGAGTCTGAGCAACTAGAAAGCGTTTCAGTTTATGCAGGCTCACACCATCCCTCCACGTTAGCATCTTGGCCTTCAGATGGAACCCAAGGAAGTGCAACCCAAGATCCACAAATAGCGGCTAGTGACTCGTCCCTCTCACTCTGAAGTCATGGAAGGGCATCCTACCCAGAACTCTCAGGAAGCAAGCCAAAACGTGCCAATTTGGGCCCCACAACCCGGATCTAGCATATTTAGTCGTCTAATAGAGACTTTTAGTAGAGCTACCGGCTCTAAACCTGCGACAAGTGAACTAAACGAAGAAGGTGGGGAAGTAGATTTGCCATTCACATCTCATGTAGACCCTCCCCTCCCAAAGAGTGTCCATGTGGATACTCTACCCACTTCATTTAATAAAGGCCCTATTGAGCTACCACCTTTCTGACGCTCTTCCAAAGGTAGAGGCCCCTAGAAGTCAAACCACAAGAAGTGACATTGCGTCCACTTCGAGAGAACCTTTTGGCATGCCAAGTTTGGATGGGATATTTCTTAATGAAAATTGGGAATATGACCTACACACGGAGACTGTGAGACTGACTTATACATGGGTTACACATACCATGTAGGTTGGTTAGAAGTCATACGATCTACATCTAGTGCCACCAATCTAGATGAACAACAACAAATGGTATGTGAAGTTATCCATAGAATTATCCAATTCGAGAGGTAGAATAGGGGAGTGAACCTAGTTTCAACTGGTCCTATGAGATTTTTGGATACAAGTAAGGCTAAACAACCAACCCTGTCGCAATTGGAGACTCCCTTGGTGAATCTCGTAGATCCTTCGTATAGATCCTTCGTATGTTGTTTCGCCGCTTGGAGTCTCAATGCAGGTTAAGCCCACAAGCAGTAACTTTAGCTTTCCAACTTTGGCTCAACTTTCCATTAGGGAATCTACAATGCCTACTCCGATGATGAGCATGACGGAAAGTGCACCCGTTACCACTGTAGTTAGTACAACACTGCTACCTAGTGGTACAATATCTACAATAGTGCATACCAGTGCATATCGACCATATGTACCTATCACTACTTATGCTCATGTAGCTCCTACGCCTCCTGTTTTGCCAATGGCATATGCTCCACAAATGCCTTATCAGAACCCTTATCCAAGAGGAGCTATGCATAGTCACATATCATATCCTACGTGAGCTGCATACATACCAAGACCAATGCCAACTCCTATCAACCAGGCCATCCTAGAAGTGCCTCCACCAGCTATGCCTGCTCACTTAGGTGATCTAGCAGCATTTGCTCAAACGATCGGACGATCTATTGCAGAAAACATGCATGGCATACCTGAGAGAGAGCCTAGAAGCAAGGTGGTACAAGTTACCAAGCTCACTCAGAACTTCAGTGGTGGTAACGAAGATGTTAGGAAGCACACTGAAGTTTTTGAACACGTGTGTGATTCCTTGGAAGAGCACAATGAGCTACATAAGTGTAAAGCCTTAGACTTAACCTTGAGTGGAAAAGCCGGAGATTAGTATCAAACTTTAAGGGTTGAAGAGCGTACTCACTATCCCACTCTCAAGAGATTGTTCTTGAAAGAATACATACGTGAGGGTGTGCTTTGGGGTGTAGTATCTCAACTCCAAAAAGCTGAACGCGAGGAAGGAGAGCCAGTGAGAGACTTTATTAGTCGACTAAAGCATCTAAATTCTCGCTATATTCCCGATGAGCGCTTCAATAACAACCAACTTCTTGATAGATTCATCCGAGGATTGCGCCATGAGGACATATACAATGGCCTAGTCATTAGAGGTCTTACGACATGGGAAGCAGTCACTGCCCCAATGCAATCCAGTTAGAAGACAACTTGATGATTACACGTAAAAAGGTGTCTTCGGAGACAAAGTCTGTAGTTCGCAAGTATATGGGCACAAGCCAATGACTGTAAAACCTATTGCCAAGGAGCCCAAGATATCCGAAATGTCTATAGCTGACCTTACTAAGGCTCTCCAAGAATACTTTAGGGGTAATCGAGCTCCTCAAAATAGCCATATGTATCCAAGAAGAGAGCAACAATGGTGTTCGATTTGCTTAGGACCACATAGCACGAGTGAATGTCCCACATTCAGAGTTAAATTCAATGGGACTTGCAATACATGTGGTAAGTATGGAAATCAATCTGGATTACCTAGTACTTAAGCGTATGTTAGCAAATCAGGCACCACTAGCCTGGTCAAACACACCCAAGTACCCGCACACTGATGCCTGCACCACCACCTGTCGAGCAACCGTCACAACACATAGTTCCAAGGAACCCAAATTTAGTCCAGTCTGTGCCATTACCACCGCCACTGCTATAGGACCACAACCTCCGCAGGGTTACCCCTATATAAACCAGATGGGTTGTGAGTCACATAGTGCGTGTGGGGATTATGAAGAGGATATAGACCCCACTGTTCCATATGGGATTGATACGTTTGAAATGACTCCCGAGTATTACATGGAGGATCATTTTGGAAAATTCAAGCCTGTATATCAAGCGGCTGCTCTCGCCACACAAGAGGGCAAAACCTTAATACCTTTGCCAAGAGACCACCTCTTCAATGCTACGATTGTGGTGGACCGCATCGTGTAGCGGAGTGCCCTAATAGGCTACAGAAGATCGCTACTCAAATGCAACCAAATCAAGGGAGCACATCAAGAATGCCAGTACTTACATGTAATCGTTGTGGCATAGATCATTTGATTGCTCAATGTCCACATAATCCAAGTGCACCCAAGATTACGCCATTGAATTTGGTTGAGGTCACCAATGAGGCACTAGGAACGACACCTGTTGTACTCGCAAATGTAGTCACACGATCAATGCTTCAAAATCAAAACTACATTCTTGAAGAGAGGGATACTACATCAATTGCTCGAGCAAAGAAAAAGAAAACGCGACAGAAGAGATTGCTTAATGTGCCACAAGCTCCAAACCTTGTTCAAAGACTAATATAGGGACAGGAGACGACCCTGTGTATATGAATGATCTTGAAGATGATTTTGATTCAATAGAAACCATGGGGACCAAAGCCACTACTCGGGAGCACAACGAAGGAGAATCAAGCAAAGACATAAATCGAGGAAAACAAAAAGAAACTCCTCCTGCACCACAACCAAGTCAGCTAATGCCCTCTCGGCTACCCAGACTAACTGAGACTCTCAAAGACAACAAGCCATGTGGGCCAAGAACCCTCAAGAAAAAGATTGGGACTTACCCAAACCCAGTAGATGGGATTGAACGAGTGCAACACTTAAAGGGTTTGGTGGAAGAAACACAAAGAGAACTGGAGCCAGAACCTAGAAAAATCAAGATCCCAGACAGCAAAGTGTTTCCTACCCGAGTTCAGCCTCACAAGAGGAGCCATAAACCGTTAGCTATGCCTAGTATCATTCGGGAAGAAAGTGAGGATAGGACATCAGGAAGTGGGCAGACACCCTTCTTGCTTGAAAGAATGTTTAGTGAGGGAATGCCTGATCCCATCGAAGAGGAAGTGATTCCATCTTCACCAGTCCCTAGTCAAGGGTCGATATCTCGAAAAGTGCCATTGAATGTGTCCAAACTAATGGATTTCATGTCCTCTGAAATCAGAACCACGATCATATCCAAGTTATACGGAGATCCTGAGCTATTCTTAGCTGTTTGGGCATTTCTCAATGGAGAACTGAAGGCGGGGCTACCACAATTTACAAATATGGATAGACCCGACACACTTCAAGATGAGGAGGAACATTTGGATCTATAGCCCACCAACCTAGATGAAGACTAAATCATTGAAATACGTGTTAACAAGTTGGGATAGTACTTTGAAGGTGATGAATCTAATGCAACCCTCGAATTGACTCTAAAGGGAATCCTTGATGGTGGTGCTGGAGTGAACATTGTAACTAAAAACTGCTAGGAATCTATGGGAAGACCTCACCTAGAAGTCACAAACATAGTGGTTAAGATGGCAAATGGAACTATAGCTTCCTATTGGAATGCTAAGGGACCTTAAGATCAAGGTTCTAGGATACAAGGTAAGGCATACCTTCATTGTAATGGATTTCTCTAAGCATCCTATGTCATATCAAATGATCTTAGGACGACGTCCTTTCATGAGGGAAGCACAAATGGTGCATGACTAGTCGAAAAACCATGTCTACTTACAATTCCAGGACTCTGTCATTCGAGTTAATCTTGAGAATGGTCGCGCGCATCCTTTAGGAAGCAAGGTTATCATTGATAATCGATCGGATACCACTATTCACTCAGCCCCATTAAAGTATTGCTATACATGCAAAAAAGGCCCGATGATGGAAAAGATACTCCTTATATGGATGTCCTACCAGGCATGACTGAGATTGGGTACACCTAGCGGCAAACCATACACATGGGGAAATAGAGGCACAAGTTGGGTAACACCTGAGGGGCAAGATATGCCACCATTAGTGCTAGTAAGCATGATAGGTGTTATGCTTTTGACTTCTGATGGCAAAAAAGTGGCAAACTCCCTTGACACTAAAAGTAGCGAGACTCTGACCAATGCGACTCCGAGTCTGAATCTCAAGAAAAAACTGACTCTAAGCCTGATAGGGGGTATGAATTGAATATTCACCCAAGTGTGGAAGCCACGTGCTCAAGGCCTAGGACAGTAACCTCTTCTTGCAGTTCATCCGAGAGTGAGGGGGACACAAGTGAAGATCGATCAAGTGAGTCTGAATCTGATATAAACAAAAATTAGAAACTAGGTAAGAAGAAGACGAGACATAAGCGACAACGCTATCGAGCTAATGTACGAGCTAGAATAAACAAAGAGAGACCCACTACAGAATGGTTTAGTTATGTAGGAACATATGACGCTCATCGGAAGTTAGTGGATAATTGGGGAGAATACCTCCAAAGTGTCATGTGGTGTAGTCTGTAACCTCATGACATTGCCCAATTAGAAATTGAAGAGAAGCCGAAACTAAGTCGTACTACGAGAAGGTGTCAAAATTGAGAGTTAGCTCAGCAACAAAAGGAAGCGGAAATTAAAGAAAAAAGCATGGCACAACAAGAACCGGTAGACTTACACCCCGCACCCGAGCATTTCAAATCTTTTACCACGGGGGAACGTAATGTCTTCTACACAAAAGCCCAACGAACGCCTACCAATGGGAGTAACGGTGTCTACGATGGCCCGAAGGTAGTTAAGGAGATAGAACCAGCAGATCTAGGTGAGGAGTCTAAACCAGTTTTTATTGTTCAAGACCTCACCAAGACAGAAGAAGCTACACTTAAGATGCTTCTTAAAGAATTCAAGGACATATTTGCTTGGACATACCATGATATGAAGGGTGTTTCACCCAATGTGGTACAACACACAATTCCAATGATTAGCACTACTAAACCCTACCTAATGAATCCTAAGTATGCAAAGATTGTACAAGAGGAAATTGAAAAGCTTATAAAATGTGGATTCATATACCCTATTGAGCACTCAGAATGGGTTTCTTGGATAGTCATTGTACCAAAGAAGAATGGGAAACTCAGAGCGTGCACGTTGATCTCAAAAAGGTTAATGCAGCCACTAGAAGATATCATCACCCCTTGCCATATTCGGAACATGTGCTTGAAAGAGTTGCAGGCAAGGAGTCTTATAGCTTTTTAGACGGGTACTCTGGTTATATTCAAATCACAATTGCAGTAGAGGACCAAGCTAAAACAGCTTTTATAATGGAGTTTGGAGTGTTTGCCTTTCGCGTCATGGCCTTTGGCTTAACCAATGCACCTGCAACATTCCAATGATTGATAAACACAGCCTTTAAGAAATATCTAAGGGACTTTTGTGAATCCTTCTTAGATCATCTTTGTGTTCATTCCTCTTGGGACGAGCACTTGATATATTTACAAAAAGTATTTGAAAGGTGTAGATTATATCGCATCTCATTGAATCCTTTCAAATGCCAATTCTGGGTTAAACATGAAGTTATTCTAGGGCATATAGTGTCCAAAAATGGGATTTCCACCAATGAAAGTAAAATCAAGGTCATTCTGGAATTGCCCCCACCCACCAACTATAAGGGAGTCCAGCGCTTTATGGGC
Source organism: Cibotium barometz (assembly GCF_041138505.1). NCBI lineage: Eukaryota > Viridiplantae > Streptophyta > Polypodiopsida > Cyatheales > Cibotiaceae > Cibotium > Cibotium barometz. Next base: position 33,834,592 of record NC_141065.1, read on the forward strand.
CATGTTGGTTATTATCAAAGGTTTATTTTATTCTTCTCTGAGATAGCTCGACCATTGTACAAGCTTCTCGTCGAGTTTATTTGGACCAAAGATTGTGACCGTGCATATGAATTATTAAAGAAGGCCCTGGCGAGTGTTCCAATCTTGCGAATGCCTAATTGGGATTTAATCTTCCATGTGCATATTGATGCATCAAACTTTGCTATTGGGTGTGTACTAACTCAACCTGGAGAACATAAACTAGACTACCCCATTAGCTTTGCCATTCGTCTCGCCAGTTGAACGATGCTGAAATGAACTACACCACTACAGAGCGAGAATGGTTGGAAATGATATATGCAGTAAAGAAATTTCGTTTTACCTTCTTGCCACCAAGTTTGTTTTCTATGTGGATCATCAAGCATTGTTGTATCTGGTGAACAAACCATGCTCCACATGAAGAATCACACGATGGTTGTTGATTCTTCTTGAGTTTGATTATTTCACTGTTGTTGTGAGACCTGGCAAAAAACATGTCATGGCTAATCATTTGTCTCGTATACCTAATGGTGAAGCTCTTACGAGAGTTGATGATGACTTACCTCACACTTCCTTGTTCATGGTAGAGACAATGCCTGAATGGAGTGAGAATATTGTTAACTTCTTGGTTAATGGTTTTCCACCCAAAGAGCTTCGTAAAGATCTAGCTCAAAAGCTGATCAAAGAATGCAAACCCTATTGCCTAATGGCCAGGACTCTTTATAAAAGAGGAAAGGATGACGTTCTTAGGCATTATTTTGCAAGAGGCACGTATGGGCGTAGCCGGTGGTCACTTTTCAGGAGACTTAACTGCACAAAAGATATTGCAATCAGGGTATTGGTGGCCCACTATGTTCCAAGATGCATCACTTTTTGTGAAGGGTTGTGATGAATGCCAATGCTACAAGAACCCCAGCGGAAAGATCAGATGCCCCTACATCCAATTAAAGTAAATGTACTAGCCAGCAAGGAAAATGTGAGGAATTAGAATGGCTAATTCACCTATTGACCATGACTGACCCCTACTCCGTTAGAGGACATATCCCTGATAGTCCAAGTCTTTACATTTCCACAGGATGACTTCCCTAGCATAGTTACATTCTTGACGAGTCTATGTGGATGGGAGGACGAAGAAGATATATCTGACGATGAATGGACGGATGAGACTCATGGCACTACCGAGGCTGATTTTATTTATTTGTATGATGCGGATAGAGGCTTAGCCTTAGGGCTACAACCAGGACTCTACAACATCCTCTTACCTTGATCCTGAGTATTAGTGTGGTGACTGGTAGGTAGGTTAGTGTTTTCAAGTTGTTTCTAATTTTGTGTCCTTAAACAAGTCTTTATTTTTTCCGCGCTGATGTGCCTCTTGAGGTATAGTGCTTGTCAGTTAATTGTACAGGTTAAAAAGTTTGAGGTGGGTTTGCTTTCATATAGTCCTGGGATTGCCCTAATGTTTATACATGGATATCTACATCAAATTACGGGCATTTCTCATCAAATCAAGGAGATCTCCAAAATACAGGTGTAATTCTTCCATGCCCACTCTCTTTCATTTTTACTATTCAATTAATTGCATGAACTATAATGCATGACGACATGGAATTTGTCAAGCGCTACTTAGTTTTTGAAGTTGCCTAAGGTGTTAGTGTAAATCATTAATTGAGTTTAACCTTATTTTAGAAATTCTTGGGAATGCATGATGTCTTTAGTTAACCTTGGAATATGGTTGTCTTAGGTCTAGGGTTAAAACCATCTTAATGCTTGAACAAACTGGTCGTGTGTGCTGACCTCTAAGATATAGCTTCATTTTTACTATTCAATTAATTGCATGAACTATAATGCATGACGCCATGGAATTTGTCAAGCGCTACTTAGTTTTTGAAGTTGCCTAAGGTGTTAGTGTAAATCATTAATTGAGTTTAACCTTATTTTAGAAATTCTTGGGAATGCATGATGTCTTTAGTTAACCTTGGAATATGGTTGTCTTAGGTCTAGGGTTAAAACCATCTTAATGCTTGAACAAACTGGTCGTGTGTGCTGACCTCTAAGATATAGCTTCTACCCCTTTGTCGAAAGGATGTAAGAACGCATGATAATTTGGGAGCAAAATTCCAAAGAGATAAATAAAAAATAAATAGAAAGGCCTACAAAAAATGGCAATGTATGTATGTTATGTGCTTTCATGTCCGCCTATCGCCCTATTGAAACTTGGTAGGCGAGGAGTATTCCACTCCACACCGATGCCCATGGTTGGTAGGTGGTAGCCTTGCCTAAGGTGAACTAGTAGATTCGTGGAGAAGGCCTTGTGGTAAACATGGCACCAAGGTCGATGCTAGTTTTTCTTTAGGGAGGTCGCTATTGTTTGTAAAAATTATCACGTGCATAAAAGAAATAAAGGCAAAAGACTCCTATGACTCTGATATTTCTTGTGTCAGGCTCTTGGGATTAGCTTGTTCTTAGAATAGACACATTGTGGTCATATGTTTATTTATTAAGCTTGGTAATTTTCCTTGACTTAGGCCAGTTGTAGACCTTGATTAACCTTCAGCACCTTGCTAACTCTTGAATTACTTTCAATAGTTTTAAACTCTTGTTCATTTGCTATGTTAGCTCCTTAATGTGACCTCTTAAACTAGGTTCTCATGGCATACTTCCATTGTGGTCTAACATGCTTGATTTTATTTTTGATACACTCTATATCTTTTAAAGACCAAGCATGCTTTCACTCTACTTCCCTGTTTTGTAGATACAACCTACCACAGCAAACCCTGTCGAGCTTACCATACCATAGCTTCCAACGACGGAATCTACATTAGGAAGGGAGGCATGTTAACCTATGGTGGACATCAAGACGTATTACTTTTTACATCATATAATTATTTAACATATTCTGAGTCATGGGCCGGGCTTGTCGGCACCACATGTAAAGGATAAGGGGATTGGGTGATCGCCGATGAGAGGCGCACCTCAAATTTCATCTCAGGATAAGGGTTAGGATCGACAGCCATGTGTAGGCACCCATGTGTGAACGGTCAGGTCACATATAAAAGTCAAATGTAACCTAAAACCTCTCATTCTCTAAGTGTTGAATACAAGGAGTGCTCTTGCTTCATCGGTCTATAATGCTGCTCTAAGATGATCAATCTCTGCTCTTTCCTCTAGCAACTATTTGCGAGTCTCTCGCTTGCAAATGTGGAACCCTACACGACATAATCAACCACCATCAATTTTAAAAATATAGAAAAGTTGATATAAAGACGTAAACAAACAACTATGAAAAACCTAAAGAATTAATGAAAATATATAAATACCTCAACATCTATCAGCATCGATCATCCAAACAGACATGCCACGTGCTAGATTCTCTTAGAACTACACACGTCAATCCCCACCTGAGCGCCTAGTGAGCCAATAGTAGACAAAGGTACAAATGGAGGCTCTACAACAGCAACTACATGTAGGGCTAGTGGAGCCCGCTCCCCGTGGTCCTGGAGATGATCTCGACCAACACTGCCGCGTGCCGATGTGGCTAGTGTAGTCAACCTGCTCCCCTAAGACAAACTTTACATATAGCTTCTGTACAAAGTAGATGGGGATCTGGTTGATCGGCTACATATAAACAGATATGTGCCACCATAGGAGGATGCGAACACCATAAAATAGTAAGTGGCTTCCTTGCCCCACCCCACATGCCACACGGCTATTAAGAAAAATATCCAAGTATGCTACATCTCTAATAGTACCAAGCTCACACACCTCATGATATGTCAAGCCATGTGATATTGGAGCAATACGCTGATGTTCTTTCCACTCATCTATATAAACAACATCGTGAAGGCTATAAAGGGATGAGAGCATCGCCTCCAGGTCCAACATGATATGTTAAATAGATGATGTGTCTCTAGCGTTCCTACAGATAGCCACTAACTCACGGTCTATCTCTGCATTGAGGTCCACAATAGACGAGCGGCCCTCCTCGCATGACTCCATGCTAGACCATAAGCCTAACAACACAAATGAGCAGGCCAATGTGAAAGGCTAATCGTCATCTCTAACTGCTGGTCGGCGTGTGCATCGAGGCTGCTGTGCACGTCAAGGAGGCTGTGCCGGCTGTGGGGGTCGTCGAATGTCTGCGGGGAGGTCTGCCTCAAAGGCATTATCGTGAGCTGGTGCCGGTGTACTCGAGAGCTCACGATCCCAAAAGCTACTATAGCCCTCTCTCTCTCTCTACGTCGTGCTAATGCAAGACGTCTCTGTTTGTAAACCCAAAATCTATAATCTGCAATGGTACGTGTCTGCCACTCTGCTCGTGTAAGCTCCTCTGCTGTAAGGACACGCTGCTCATGAGAAGCAGCACTGCTGCTAGCACCATCACCCGAGGTGCCACTAGGACCAGCACCACCCACGCGCTCATATGCTGTGATCTGGCTCTCATGTAGGACTCTCTGGTATGCATCAAACTCATGTGAGCTCCACTCAATCTCTGGAGGCACCTCAGGCTCCTGATCTCTATCATCGAAGGCGTCGAGTCCCAAGTTAATAGCTGATGTAAAATCAATAGGCCTGCTAGTCCTAGCATCTACTCGAACGAGGCCTGGGTGAAGATCATCAATGCCCAAAACTCTGTATGTCGCTAGGTCGACGCGTGCACGGTAAGAGGGGCACGCTGAGAACCGTACTAGCTCTTGGGTGATGCAAGACAAATGGAAAAAAAATGTCCACATCCCAGGGCATATCCACCAGTAGTATCAATGTTCTCGATACATAAAGTGCATCACGCATCATGTAGGAAGGGTGGTGCATCCTGAGGGAGAGGTCGTCGAAAAACCTCTGTTAACAAGCCGTGGATATAAAGGTAGGTAAGGCACTGTCACGTCCGAGGATCTGTGAAACTCTCGAACATGCAGCATCAACTGCTCTGCCCTATGCTGGGCAATCCGCTCCATAATCTGGTGATGCTGTGCCTCAGCTCTAGAGCTCTCTACCTCGGTCCGAGCCTACGCAAAAAAGTAAAGCATAAAAATAATTGATTAGTCTCTCTCATTAGGTATTACTTAAAGAAATTTATAACTTAGGACCTTAATTATAACTCTTTTACGTGCAAGAGAAACCTACCTGCTGGATGTCGGACTCTCTCAGATGCTATGCCTCTGCAGTAGCTGCCTCTGCCGTCTGTAATGGTCAATCTTTGCTCTCGCCTCTACCAACTCCTGAGTGAGTCTCTCAGGTGGTAGGTGTGGGACCCTACGTGACACAATATGCTGCTCATGTAAAAATATAGAAAAGTACATATAAACATGTAAATAAATGACTAAAAAAACTTAAGAAGTAATAAATATGTAAATACCTCGACATCTTTCGTCGATATCGATCGTGAGAACATGCGCACCACATGCTGGATGCTCTCCGTGGTACTCCGTATGTCGATGCCGACCTGGGTGCCAAGAGCCTCTACTGTCGACATAGGTACAAATGAAGGATCTGTAGTAAGAGCTACACGAAGGGCTGGTGGAGGCCGCCTACCCTGGTCCTGGTGGAGACGGCCTCGGCCAGCACCACCTCCCAGCCGATGGCTAGTGTAATCCACCTCCTCCCCTAAGACAAACTCCGCATATAATTACTTTGCGAAGTATATGGGAATCTGGCGGTTGTTCGGCATCCTCCCATATGCGGCAACATATCGACTATAGATATGTGTTGCCATACAATGATGCGAACACCACGAAATAGTAAGGGGCTTGCCCGCCCCAGGCCTCATCCCACGACTATCGAGGAAAAGATCTAAGTAGGCTCCATCCCTAATCGGAGCAAGATCATAGACCTGACGATATGTCAGACCATGTGACACAGGAGCAGGGCGATGGTGGGCTATCCACTCATCTACATAAACAATATTGTGAAGGCTACGAAGGGACGAAAGCATCGCCTCCAAGTCTGCCACCACGATATGTAATGTAGACGGTGTGTCTCTAGCACTCCTACGGATCGCGATCTATCTCCGCGATGAGGTCCACAATAGATGAGCGACCCTCCTCGTGGCCCTCCTCGTGTGACTCCATGCTAAAACCTAAGCCTAACACAAAGGTCCAATGTGAAGGGTCTAATGCTTAGTGCTAAGTCGCACTAATGAAGCTATAAAACAATGCTAATGGGCCCACTAATGCTAAAAACGACTTCTGACCAATGAGGTAAAAAAAAAGTTTTCTGGTTTTATAACCTCGATCGAGGTTCGGTAGCATCATGCAATTTACGGTTTGCAAGATTAACGCTCTGGATTTTAGGGTTGGTGAAGGATCGACGGCTGAGATTTGATATTACTATCTCGTTCGAGGTACATGGACGGCTATGATTTAAAGTCATTACCACGACCAAGGTATGTCGACGGTCAAGATTCATTATATACCTCGATCGAGATATTTAAACGGCTGAGATCGCATCTTCCAACGTACCTAAATGGACGGTAGAGATTGCATCTCTGTAACTCAAACGAGATATTTGGACGGTGGAGATTGCATCTACGTATCTCGAACGAGATATTTGGACGGTGGAGATTGTATCTCTGTATCTCGAATGAGCTATTTGGACGGTGGAGATTGGATCTCAATATCTCGTTCGAGATACATGGACGGTGGAGATTGTATCCCTTTACCTCGAACAATGAATGGTCGCGATTTGATTTCAATTTCTCGTTCGAGATACGTGGACGATGGAGATGTGCTAGTCAAATATGCCTAGGGGGATACAGCGTGGCCCTGATGTGGATCCGAGTGGCATAGATATCTCGATCGAGATAATGTGGTGGCGGTGACATGTAATGGTGACATGGATGATAATTGGAAACCCGGACCTACTAGCGTGGCATTAGTTGGCATCTCGATCGAGATATGTCGATTTAGGCTTGGGAGGCACGTGTCGTGTTTTAATTCACAACGCTATCACGATTGAGATACTCTGCCCGAGATGCATGGATGTCCTAATTTTAGAGAGAGTGAACGAAAGTGAGTACCCTCATCTTGCAACCTCCCTCAACTTTTATGAAAATTTGATATTTTGAATCAAGTTGATGTAAAACATCAACTTTATATGCAAAACATCAACTTTATATGCAAAACATCAACTTTCTATGCAAAAGATCAACTTTCTTACAATACTTGATGTTTTGTATCAACGTTATGCAAAAACTATTTATATGATTATATTACAAAACTGTTATGTTATTACTATTATTATCTTAATTATAAAACCGTATTTTGGCTCTTGATGAGAGTAGTATTAAAATCCATTTTGAAGCTCTTGAGTATCACAATTTCTTAATTGATATTATATACCTTTTTAAAAAGAGTTCATTATGGATAGATGAATTTTAAAATATCATGAATAAGCTATTTAGAAGTTATCTAATTTTGAAAAATAGTTACACACTCATTTTTAAAGAAGATGTGTCCTTGATGTGACAAAAAGGGGTTAAATGGTAATTTTAGTTATTAAATGAGTTTAGAAAGCGTGAAAAACCTCGCTTTAAGAAACAAACGTTTATACTTTCCAAAATACTTTTTTGTAAAATATCAGGCAAGAACTTGGGTTCAAATCCTACTGGTTACTATACATGGTAAGGATGTTTTACCTACAACATTTGCAATGCTGAGTGAGAACTTCTCAGCTTAGAGTTGATGTTTTTCATCAACTTGATACAAAACATCAACTTTTATGAAAATTTGATATTTTGATTAAAGTTGATGTAAAACATCAACTTTATATGCAAAACATCAACTTTCTATGCAAAAGATCAACTATTTTACAAAACTTGATGTTTTGTATCAACGTTATGCAAAACATCAACTTCCCATAAAAATTTATGTTTTGCATCAACTCAATGTAGAACATCAACTTTTTCATAAAACTTGATGTTTTGCATCAACCTTGATGCAAAACATTGACTCTACCATAGAACTTGATGTTTGGCATCAAGTTTTGGATGCTCCAAGAATAAGAAAGTTGGAGGTTCGGAGGTCGATTTTCACAAACGGCCTGTTTTAGTGATTCTGTTTGCATTAGCATGCTCAGATGATCTATTCCACAAATTTTGAGTACCAACATAAAATGTTTTGATGCGATGTGCAGACGTCACAAAGTGATTTGCTGCATCAAGAAATTGCTTTATGACGTCTGCACATCGCATCAAAACATAGTTGTGTTGGTACTCAAAGTTTCTGGAATAGGTTGTTTGAGCATACTAGCGTGGATGGAATCACTAAAATAGGCCGTTTGTGAAAATAGACCTCCGATCCTCCAACTTTCTTCTCTGGAGCATCTGAAACTTGATGCAAAACATCAAGTTTTGTGGTAGAGTTGATATTTTGCATGAACTTTGATGCAAAACATCGAGTGGTGTGGAAAAGTTGATGTTTTACATCAACTTTGATGTAAAACATCAACTTTTAGGGAGGCGACATGAGTATGTACGTGGCACTGCTCATCGACGATAAACAACAACTATGGAAAGGGATAAAGTTCTTGACACGTCCAAGCCTATACGCAAACAAAGCTTTGAGGTTTGTGGCATTCTAACATAGACTATTCATGACTATCTTGCCTATGGTTATTTCTTTAGATACATGATTAGAGTTACTTTGTTTGGATCTAAAAGTGACATGGAATAACAATTGCACTAAGACATCGATTGTTCGTAGTTCTATCAACAAAGGTTTGTAAGTTTAATCTTATGTTTCATGTATTAATCACTAAGTTTGTTTAATCTTATGTTTTGTAAGTCTTGCACTAATCCTCTCCTTTGGCTTCACAAAAAGAGGTAAGCCCTCTTTTTCTTTTAATTGTTTATGCAAGCTCTAAGTTTATTGCTCCCCTCGGTGTTGGGTTTAGGTTTAGTTTGGGCTTGCAAGCTCTATGCATAGGCTTACAAGCTTTATGCATAGGTGTTAACCTTTACATATGTGTTAACCCCCTCATTGGATAGCTCTCCAGCGTTGATGCCATCCTTTGGCAACCGTTGATTCATTTGGCCATTGACATTCACATTGGATATTTTACGTGTATGATCACATCATTTGTCTATGAAATGTGCGCCACAAGATTAATTATGGAGATTGCATTCTTAGATTAAGTGTTTACACAAGCCTAGTAGGTAGTAGTCCTAGATAGCCATAAACATATATTTTAAGTATGGATGCCCACCAAGGTGTGAAGGTTGGGGACAAAGATAAGGGTCATTTTGTATTCTCACCATTCATTCTCTTATGCAACTAATAGAGTGCTCTTCTTCTCTACTCTCTTGCTCTCTTGTGTGTCTTGCTAGCTTGACTAATTCAATTATAGATACTACATGTTGAGATGTCAAGCTCAACATGAGCTAACACTCATGAGGCGCCTACATGACCGTTCGACATTTACATCACTGGTGGGTTTCGTAGCTAGCACTGACATATCTTCACTAGAGATTCTACAACTGGACTACACCGCTAGTCCACACCTACCCAATCCACTAAGCATATTCACATTATGGACCACTTTTATATACTCTATTATGTGTGTTAGTCACTTTATCTTCTTTGTAGACCTCTTTTTTGTGTGAAGAAGAAAAAGAATTTTCAGCCTCTCACCTTGTGTGTTCTCTTCTAGGGTTTATGTGAGTATGTGTGTGTTCTTGCAAGAGCTCAAGCTCTCTTCTCCCTTATATCTTTTCATGGTATCAGAGCCTAGTTCATGCTAAGGGCTGAGCGGCAAGCAAGAGAAGCACAAGAAGGGGTACGAGGGTGAGAGGTTCATCTACTCTTTCCTCTTTGTGTTGGCTACTACACCCTTGTGGGAGCTCTTCGGTAGGCACCAGCAAACGAACTCTAATTAAGGAGCTTTCTTCACTGGAGAAGCACTACAAGGCAACTACACTTTTCATTACACTATGTTTTCAGACCGAAAACGCGTTTCAGCTGTGTTTGGACCTCCGTTTTTCAGTTCGTATAGCAGGCGTTCATTGGCACCTGCTACTGCGAGTAAGTTTCGATTCTCAGCAAAACTCTAATTTTGAAGCTGCAGGAAGGGCGATTGTTTGTGTAGACACTGTGTGTACTGCAAGGAGGTCTTTTCAATTCGTTTTAGGAGTCGTTCATTGGCACCTGCTGCTGCTGCGAGTAAGTTTCGATTCTCAGCAAAACTCTAATTTTTGGAGCTGCAAGAAGGGCGATTGGTTGTGTAGACACTCTGTGTACTGCAAGGAGGTCTTAAAGCTGCAATTGGGTGTATGTATACAAATTTAGGTCGCTGGTCATGATAGTTTGGTGCAGTATAGGACCGCTGTAGAGAATATAGTAGTTTGTGTAGGTCAAACAAGAGTGTTGTTTTTGGTAACTTTGTGTTGCAAACAAGATGTGGAATGATAGAATAAACTAGATTGTTGTAGAGAAGCTTGACAAGAACAACTTCCATGCTTGGAGGTTTATATTGACAAATTTTCTGATGGGAAAAGGTTACTTGGACTACATTGAAGGTGAACATAAGGAGGCACCAGAGATACCAGAGATTAATCCAACTACTGTAGATGTAAAAGAATTCAAGGATTGGAATCAAGAATGAAGGAAAGTCATGTGTTGGCTTTCTATTAATATACAGTACACTATGATTGGCCATATACAGGATGCCAAGTCACCTAAGGAGGCATGGGACACCTTGGTGAAGCTGTATGAAACCAACACCACGGCACGAAAGATTCAGTTGAATAATGAGCTTCATATACTGAGGAGAAAAAAAATATGTATATGAATGATTATGCCTTGAAGATTAAGGGCATTGTGGAATCCCTTGCATTAATTAGTGTTTCCCTTGATGATGATGATAAGGTGGAAGTATGTCTACGTGGTCTCACGCCACAATATAAGGCATTCAAGACGTCTATTCAAACTTGGGAGAACATTCCCAGCTTCAAAGATTTAGTGTCAATGATGATCATTGAAGACAAGAATTTGGGTGAAGATCAACAGTCTTCACAAAACAAAAACAATTTAAAGCAGCAGGCCTTTTATACAAGTTCAGGTAGAGGAAGAGGTAGAGGTCATAGACGTGGCCAAGGTGGTGGCCGAAAAGGTAATCCGAATAATGGTGAGCACAGCAAAAGTCCCACGATTCGCAACAACACACAGATGGAAGAGGCCAGTTTAGAGACAAAGGGAGTCAAAGAGGTCGTGGTAATGGCAAAGGTAGCATAATGATATACGAGGCTATTTTTACTGTGGTAATCCTGGACATGTGCAGGAAGATTGCTAAAGAAACAGAGTGACATGCAAAATGGAAAAGTGTAGCAAAAAACAACTATGTGTCCTCTAGTAGAAATAATAAGGATAATGAGAGGTTGTTTGTTATGCAACATGTGGTTAATGCTGTGTCTGAAAATGATGTAGAAGCATGTAAGGATGATGTAAGGTATGTTGATTTAGGTGCTTCAAACCACATGACAAGTCATGGTGAGTGGTTCAAGGAAATGAAGAGACTTGAAAGGCCACGTTTTGGTGAACAGGGGATGATAGTGCTCATCCATTGCCCATGTTGGAGATGTGCCATTGTCTATGCAAGATGGTAAGGTGAAGTACCTTTTGTAGATGTACTTCATGTTTGGAACATTACAAAGAATCTGGTTTTTGTTGGCCAGATGATTGAGCAGGATTTGCAGGTCCGTTTTAACCCTAATGGCGGTTATGTAGAAGACTTTAAAGATAAGTGCAGATTGGTTGCAAAAGGTAATAGAGTGGGCAGAATGTTTACAATGAATGTAAGTATGCCTAAAGTGAGTGTTGCAATGTTTTCAAATCGTTCACAAGAGTTGTTGCAGATACTAGCATTTGGCATAAGAGAATTAGCCATGTAAATGTGCAAAGAATGAAGTCTATGCAGACTTAAGAAATTGTCAAGGCTGCCTAAGTTTAAGGTTGAAGGTATGTTGAAAGTATGTATAAAGCATGTCAATTTGAGAAGCAGACATAGCATGTATTTCCACATGACAAAAATGTGAGCAGGAATGTACTAAATGTTGTGAATTCATATGTATGGGGTCCTACGAAGACTATGTCTATGGGTGGCTACAGGTGCTATGTAACATTCATTTAAGACCACACAAGGAAAGTGTGAGTGTATTTCCTGAAGGGGAATAGTGAAGTGTGATCTTCTTATATGTACTGCAATGATAGGAACCATGTTGCTTCAATCTTGCCAAGTGGTCTATGGCTTACTAAGAACTAGATAGGTCTTCCTAGACTTGATAAAGGTAAGTCACAATAATCCTCTTTCAAGCATTAAGCCTTTCACAATCTTTAGCTAATCTTGATTTGGAAAGAATCACACGTCAATGCTACCAACAATGAGCTCAACAACCCTAATTTCGCTAAAGGAAAAGGTATACAAAATGTTGCTTTGAGATAAAAATTAAGCATGGTCACTCAACATTTGTGTAAGTAACATTACATTTGTTGCTTTGCTACTATATGATTATAAAGCCCAAAAAGAAATATATATATGTCTATGTGTGTGTGTAATGAATTAGTGTTCGAAAATATTTATTAATAGTTTTTTATATATAAAAACTTTACTAAATCTTTTAACATCAACTTGATTCGAAATATCAAATTTTCATAAAAGTTGATGTTTTGTATCAAGTTAATGAAAAACTTAACTCTTAGTTGAGAAGTTCTTACTCAGCATTAAGTTGGCGGCAAATGTTGTAGGTAAGCAGTAGGATTAATTTGAACCTAAGTTCCTGCTTAATATTTTACAAGAAAGTATTTTGGAAAGTAAAAATGTTTGTTTCTTAAAGCGAGCTTTTTCATGCTTTCGAAACTTAATAACTAAAATTACCATTTAACCCCTTTTTGTCACATCAAGGACACATCTTCTTTAAAAAAGAGTGTGTAGTTCTTTTTCAAAATTAGATAACTTTTAAATAGCTTATTCATGATATTTTAAAATTTATCTATACATAAGGTATCCTTTTTAAAAAGGTATATATTATCAATTAAGAAATTGTGATACTCAAGAGCTTCAAAATGGATTTTAATACTACTCTCATCAAGAGTCAAAATAAGGTTTTAAAATTAAGATAATTACTGTAACAAGATAACGCTTTTGTAATATAATCATATAAATAGTTTTTGCATAATGTTGATACAAAACATCATGTATTGTAAAAAAGTTGATCTTTTGCACATAGAAAGTTGATATTTTACATCAACTTGATATTAAATTTTCATAAAAGTTGATGTTTTGTATCAGGTTGATGATGAAAAACATCAACTCTTAGCTGCGAAGTTCTTACTCAGCATTAAGTTGGCAGCAAATGTTATAGGTAAAACATCCTTACCATGTGTAGTAACCAGTAGGATTTGAACCTAAGTTTCTGCCTGATATTGTACAAAAAAGTATTTTGAAAAGTATAAATGTTTGTTTCTTAAAGCGAGCTTTTTTACGCTGTCTATACTTATTTAATAACTAAAATTACCATTTAACCCCTTTTTGTTACATCAAAGACACATCTTCTTTAAAAATGGGTGTGTAATTATTTTTCAAAATTAGATAACTTCTAAATAGCTTATTCATGATATTTTAAAATTCATCTATCCATAATGAACTCTTTTTAAAAAGGTATATATTATCATTTAAGAAATTGTGATACTCAAGAGCTTCAAAATGGATTTTAATACTACTCTCATCAACACCCAAAATACAGTTTTATAATTAAGATAATAACTATAACAAGATAACACTTTTGTAATATAATCATATAAATAGTTTTTGCATAACATTGATACAAAACATCAAGTATTGTAAAAAAGTTGATCTTTTACATACAAAGTTGATGTTTTGCATATAAAGTTGATGTTTTACATCAACTTGATTCAAAATATCAAATTTTCATAAAAGTTAATGTTTTGTATCAAGTTGATGAAAAACATCAACACTTAGTTGAGAAGTTCTTATTGAGCATTAAGTTGGCGGCAAATGTTGTAGGTAAAACATCCTTACCATGTGTAGTAAGCAGTAGGATCTGAACCTAAGTTTCTGCTTGATATTTTACAAAAAAGTATTTTGGAAAGCAAAAACGTTTGTTTCTTAAAGCGAGCTTTTTCATGCATTTAAACTCATTTAATAACTAAAATTACCATTTAACCCCTTTTTGTCACATCAAGGACACATCTTCTTTAAAAATGAGTGTAATTATTTCTCAAAATTAGGTAACTTTTAAATACCTTATTCAACATATTTTAAAATTCATCTATACATAACGTACCCTTTTTAAAAAGGTATATATTATATTAAGAAATTGTGATACTCAAGAGCTTCAAAATGGATTTTAATACTACTCTCATCAAGAGCCAAAATAAGGTTTTATAAATAAGATAATTATTGTAACAAGATAACCCTTTTGTAATATAATCATATAAATAGTTTTTGCATAATGTTGATACAAAACATCATGTATTGTAAAAAGGTTGATCTTTTGCATAGAAAGTTGATGTTTTGCATAAAAGGTTGATGTTTTACATCAACTTGATTCAAAATATCAATTTTTCATAAAAGTTGTTGAAAAACATCAACTCTTAGTTGACAAGTTCTTACTTAGCATTAAATTGGCGGCAAATGTTGTAGTAGTTGGTAAAACATCCTTAGCATGTGTAGTAACCAGTAGGATTTGAACCTAAGTTCCTGCCTGATATTTTACAAAAAAAGTATTTTTGAAAGTATAAATGTTTATTTCGTAAAGTGAGCTTTTTCACGCTTTCTAAACTCATTTAATAACTAAAATTACCATTTAACCCCTTTTTGTCACATCAAGGACGCATGTTCTTTAAAAATGAGTGTGTAATTATTTTTCAAAATTAGATAACTTTTAAATAGCTTATTCATGATATTTTGAAATTCCTTTATACATAACGAATTTTTTTTAAAAAAGGTATATATTATCAATTAAGAAATTGTGATACCAAGAGCTTCAAAATGGATTTTAATAATACTCTCATCAAGAGCCAAAATAGGGTTTTATAATTAAGATAATAATTGTAACAAGATAACGCTTTTGTAATATAATCATATAAATAGTTTTTTATAGTTGCGCTCTATAGCACATCCTCAATCATGCTAATATGGAAGATGACCCAAGGAGTCTAAGCTTTAAGTGTACACATAGAAGAAAAAAAATGTATTTGTGGATAGTGAAGAAGAGGATGCCTCGTAATGAAAGGCACATCAACTAGTGACGGTGTAGCAATGATTATGAGGAACCATAACTATGCCATAACCTATATGTTTAGAAAATAGCTTCTTTTTACTATTGTATCATTTTTTTAATGGATTGAAGATGGAAAAAATAAACATTGTCTCTATTTTGGCATAGTTTTTAAAAACTCATTGTTAGATTTTCAATTATAATCTCAAAAAGTAAACAAAATGAAGTCTTTTTTTCATATCAATTTTTGTGAGAAACATGTAAAGTGCCCAAAATATTATCGTTTTTTGGCAGTGTTGTATGCATGTGTAGACCAATTTTTAAAAAGAGGTTAAAAAAACTAAACTTTTTTGATGGAATCTTTAAAAGATGCCAAATGTTTCTCATTTTATTACTTATTTTGTAACACTGTTATATTCTATATGAGAATATTGCTTTAAGTCATAAAAACATTGTATCCAATGTAACCAAACCTTAAAAGTACTCTAGTTTGACATGCAATAAAATCAAAGTACTCACAAGGACAAAAATAGTACCAATTTTTCCTTGGTCAAAAGAAGTAATTACTTTGTCTATCAAGATCATATAGAATTTGAACGAGTCAATGTAGCATGCTTAGAAAAGAAATATCCGTGATCATAGGCTAATCTTGTCTCTCTGATATCGATGTATCATGACATCTTCCAAACCCCAGCTTGTTATCCGTCTGAGTGCCTCAACAATTCACACACCAACATGGAACTTTCTGCTCATTGTATGTATGTGCCTCGTCAGCTTCATGCTGCATGGATCTAGAGGATGTCAGAGAAGATGCCAATGGAGATGAGGACACACCTCCTTGCTCTATCATAGGAGTGTGTACGTGTGCTAGAGGAGGTGATCTATTGGAGGATAAGTCAAAACCTATTTGCTATTAAAACAAAAAAAAAAACTAGAGTAACTACTCATCAAAGTCTGTTATGTATGAGTTTGTAGTGCAAATATTCACAGCATGCTCAATTTTTTCACTCATATGAACCTAGTAAGTATTATCTCTAGTTTTAATCTATATTTAGACTCATTATTTGTTGTTGCAACCTATGTCTACGTGACAGGAAATTTGGCGACTTGATGGGTGACTGTTTCACAGCTCATAGTTAACACACGTGCATTAATTTTTTATTTAAACTTATTGCATGTGACTTCAAAATGTCTAGGAGATATTCCTCAGTGGGGCAGATAATATCTACCCCACTAATATGCATCTTGATTTGTGGAGGGCCTTTCGGTGGGAGATGCAACTCATGACACGTTGGGATTGGCAGAAGGTACATACTATTTATTCTCTAGCTATGTACTAGTGTCTGTGTGTTAAATCTTAGGTCTATGTATACAAGTTTTTTGATTCCAAACGTATGCCTATAGGATGCAACATGAGCTAGGCTAGAGGTTGGGCATACATCACGTCTTGGCACAATGGGCAAGAAAGACTTTATTGTCACTTTTGTAAGTAATTATTAGAATGTTTATATTTGATCTTATATGTGCATGTAGGTGTGTATCATATGTTCTTTATATCAATCAATAAGTCATGTTTTTTTTTAATAAAAGGTGAAGGATTATGGTCGCGCACCCCTCCTTTATTAGGAGAGATAGAGATGGCCACCTATGAGGGTTATAGGCATGCACCTGAAGACCTAGTTACCTTCAGAGCTACTTTGTAAGTAATCTCAATGAAATTTCACTCGACTTCTAATTAAAGTATTCAAAAACTAGCTCATTAAGATTTCAAAACCGTAGGAGTTGCATGACATGAGGACATGATGGATGTAGATTCACTGAGCATCATTGGGTGCAAATCTACGTCGACAAAACGGAGCAACCCGTGCCGGGGGATGATGATTATGAGGATGATGAGGATACATATCATGGATACTAGACGGCCCTCCTCCTCCATCTGGTCTTTACCTTCGTAGTACCCTTGGGCTGCTAATAATATTTTAGGAATCCAACGTGATGTTACCTTTCCTTTTCTAGGGCAGGTAGCTGCTTTCCTACTACGAGGCTTCTTGTCTAAACGAGATTGAGCAGTAGAGGTATCCGCTGTTAACGAAGCTTTTGGGACCCATTTGTATGTACTCTTTGTTGGTAAAGTAAGCGGAGCCTTGGGGACCACACTGCCTGTCTCCACTCTTGGCGTTGAAGCATTAGAGGGGTGGCAAACAATCAAAGATGGTGTAGCCACTTGACTTTGTGATTTTTCCTTATCTAGCATTTTGTCCAGAGTTGATGGCTTAGGTGCGGGACCCCGAGTGGTTAGCTGGTTCTTACGTTGTAACTCGCCTAGTTGCCCAATCAATATTGCACTTGGTGGCTAACATCCATTTGCGCCCTAAGTTTACAGTTCCCTCTATGGTACCAGCAGGCATAACAAAAATCTTTGAACCATAGTCCCCTTGTCATAGGCAACAAGAGTGTGCAGAATTTCCGAGACAGTGGTTTTCTTCTTATTGATACCCTTAACTTGGATGGTACTCTTGGATAAGGGTGGTTTTCCAAGTTGACACCACACTCCATATGACAGCAAATTGTGTTGAGCTCTCGTATCCAGTAATGCATTATATAGCACCTTCCCGTAAGGACTCTGTAGCTCAATTGGGTATCGTAGAGGCAGGTCAGATTCTAGTGAATCCTCCTTTGCCTCCTCGAAAAATGCTTGCGTAATCCCCAAGTTGGCCTCTCGTTGGCTCCTAACACGCTGCTGACATTCTTTAGCTTCAACTCTCGCTTGTATCTTCTTAAGCTCAGCCTATTCTTTAGCTACCTTCTTCGGATGGATTGCATGTAATTCCTCTTGGCTTAGGGGGTCATAATATCTTTTGAATTTACTCCCATTGAGGAATCCAACGGTTTCAACTCTGTCGAGAGTCTCCACTCGGATGGTACCCTTACCATCATATTTTAGCTTCTTCTTTTCATTCCGCACTCCATACATCAGGACTTTATCCCCAACTTTTATGTCCTTGTTTTTCAGGTGGCGATCAAACCATTTCTTCCTTCTATCCTTCTCTACAAGGGCATTGTACACTACCAATTGTCTTTCTTTGTCTAACCCCACTCAAGGATATACAAGCGCTCTACTAATAAGGGATTACCATCCCAGCCCTCTTGAGTAGCAACACGAAGACTAGGAATGACAAATTCCCATGGCATGATTGCTTCTTGGCCATATACCATCTTGAATGGTGTGCAATTAATAGCCACTTTGTACACAGTACGATAGGCCCATAAAGCTGACGTAAGCTTCAGATCCCAATCCGTGCGATGAGCCTCAACTGTCTTTGTCAGAATAGAGATTAAGGTCTTGTTGGTACTCTCGGCTTGGCCATTCGCTTGCGGATAATAAAAGGAGTAGATTTATAATGGGATATCATGAAACTTGTTGTGAGCTCCTTAATCACTTCATTTATAAAATGCGTACCATTGTCACTCACAAGTTCAAAAGGACAACCGAAGCGTGTGATTATATTTTCAAAGAGGAACTTGGCTGTTGTCCTCGCATTTGCCTTACGTGTCACTTTTGATTCAGCCCATTTGAGTGGCCACAATAATATAGCGAGATTGTGTGTTATGGGCCGCTGGGCTAATTGGACCTACAAAGTCTAAACCCCACTTTTCAAATAATTGGTTTACTTTAATTAGATGTAGGGGCATCTGATCTTTCCACTGGGGTTTCTTGTAGCGTTGGCATTCATCACAACCCTTCACAAAAAGTGATGCATCTTGGAACATAGTGGGACACCAATACCCTGATTGCAATATCTTTTGCGCAGTTAAGTCTCCTGAAAAGTGACCACCGGCTACGCCCATATGTGCCTCTTGCAAAATATATAGATACTCATCCTCTCGGGCGGCACAACGCCTAAGAACACGTCATCCTTTCCTCTTTTATAAAGAGTCCTCGCCATTAGGCAATAGGGTTCGCATTCTTTGATCAGCTTTCGAGCTAGATCTTTACGAAGCTCTTTGGGTGGAAAACCATTAACCAAGAAGTTAACAATATTCTCACTCCATTCAGGCATTGTCTCTACCCCATGAACAAGGAAGTGTCAGGTAAGTCATCATCAACTCCCATAGGAGCTTCACCATTAGGTATATGAGACAAATGATCAGCCATGACATGTTTTTTGCCAGGTCTCACAACAACAGTGAAATAATCATACTCAAGAAGAATCAACAACCATCGTGTGATTCTTCTTGTGGAGCATGGTTTGTTCACCAAATACAACAATGCTTGATGATCCACATAGAAAACAAACTTGGTGGCAAGAAGGTAAAACAAAATTTCTTTACTGCAAATATCATTTCCAACCCTTCTCGCTCCGTAATGGTGTAGTTTATTTCAGCATCATTCAACTGGCGCGACTGGCAAAGCTAATGGGGTAGTCTAGTTTATGTTCTCTAGGTTGAGTTAGTACACACCCAATAGCAAATTTTGATGCATCAATATGCACATGGAAGATTAAATCCCAATTAGGCATTCGCAAGATTGGAGCACTCGTCAGGGCCTTCTTTAATAATTCATATGCACGGTCACAATCTTCGGTCCAAATAAACTCGATGAGAAGCTTGCACAATGGTCGAGCTATCTTAGAGAAGAATAAAATAAACCTTTGATAATAACCAACATGGCCCATAAAGCACTGGACTCCCTTATAGTTGGTGGGTGGGGGCAATTCTAGAATGACCTTGATTTTACTTTCATTGGTGGAAATCCCATTTTTGGACACTATATGCCCTAGAATAACTCCATGTTTAACCCAGAATTGGCATTTGAAAGGATTCAATGAGATGCGATATAATCTACGCCTTTCAAATACTTTTCGTAATAAACACATCAAGTGCTCATCCTCCCAAGAGGAGTGAACGCAAAGATCATCTAAGAAGGATTCACAAAAGTCCCTTAGATATTCTTTAAAGGCTGTGTTTATCAATCATTGGAATGTTGCATGTGCATTGGTTAAGCCAAAGGCCATGACGTGAACAGCAAACACTCCAAACTCTGTTATAAAAGCTGTTTTAGCTTGGTCCTCTACTGCAATTGTGATCTGAATATAACCAAAGTACCCGTCTAAAAAGCTATAAGCGTCCTTGCCTGCAACTCTTTCAAGCACATGTTTCGAATACGGCAAGGGGTAATGATATCTTCTGGTGGCTGCATTAACCTTTTTGAGATCAACGCACGCTCTGAGTTTCCCATTCTTCTTTGGTACAATGACTATCCGAGAAACCCATTTTGAGTGCTCAATAGGGTATATGAATCCACATTTTATAAGCTTTTCAATTTCCTCTTGTACAATCTTTGCATACTTAGGATTCATTGGGTAGGGTTTAGCAGTGCTAATCATTGGAATTGTGTGTTGCACCACATTGGGTGAAACACACTTCATATCATGGTATGTCCAAGCAAATATGTCCTTGAATTCTTTAAGAAGCATCTTAAGTGTAGCTTCTTCCATCTTGGTGAGGTCTTGAACAATAAAAACTAGTTTAGACTCCTCGCCTGGATCTGCTAGTTCTATCTCCTTACCGCCGGGCCATAGGACATGAAATCCATTAGTTTGGACACATTCAATGGTACTTTTCGAGATGTCGACCCTTGACTAGGGACTGGTGAAGATGGAATCACTTCCTCTTCGATGGGATTAGGCATTCCCTCACTAAACATTCTTTCAAGCAAGAAGGGTGTCTGCCCACTTCCTGATGTCCTATCCTCACTTTCTTCCCGAATGATACTAGGCATAGCTAATGGTCTATGGCTCCTTCTGTGAGGCTGAACTCGGGTAGGAAACACTATGTCTGGGATCTTGAATTTTCTAGGTTCTGGCTCCAGTTCTCTTTGTGTTTCTTCCACCAAACCCCTTAAGTGTTGCACTCGTTCAATCTCCTCTACTGGGTTTTGGTAAGTCCCAATCTTTTTCTTGAGGGTTTTTGGCCCACGTGGCTTGTCTTTGAGAGTCTCGGTCAATCTGGGTAGCCGAGAGGGCATTAGCTGACTTGGTTGTGGGGCAGGAGGAGTTTCTTTTTGTTTCCCCTGATTTATGTTTTTGCTTGATTCTCCTTCGTTGTGCTCCCGAGTAGTGGCTTTGGTCCCCATGGTTTCTATTGAATCAGAATCATCTTCAGGATCATTCATATACACAGGGTCGTCTCCTGTCCCTATATTAGTCTTTGAACAAGGTTTGGAGCTTGTGGCATTAAGCGATCTCTTCTGTCGTGTTTTCTTTTTCTTTGCTCGAGCAATTGATGCAGTATCCCTCTCTTCAAGAATGTAGTTTTGATTTTGAAGCATTGACCGTGTGACTATATTTGTGAGTACAACAGGTGTGGTTCCTAGTGCCTCATTGGTGACCTCAACCAAATTCAATGGCGTAATCTTGGGTGCACTTGCATTATGTGGACATTGAGCAATCAAATGATCTATGCCACAACGATTACATGTAAGTACTGGCATTCCCGACGTGCTCCCTTGATTTGGTTGCATTTGAGTGGCGATCTTCTATAGCCTATTAGGGCACTCCGCTACACGATGCGGTCCACCACAATCGTAGCATTGAAGAGGTGGTCTCCTGGCAAAGGTATTAAGGTTTTGCCCTCTTGTGTGGCGAGAGCAGCCGTTTGATATATAGGCTTGAATTGCCCAAAATGATCCTCCATGTAATACTCGGGAGTCATTTTAAACGTATCAATCCCATATGGAATAGTGGGGTCTATATCCTCTTCATAATCCCCACACGCACTATGTGACTCACAACCCATCTGGTTTATATAGGGGTAACCCTCGGATGCGGAGGTTGTGGTCCTAGCACTGGCGGTGGTAACGGCACAGACTGGACTAAATTTGGGTTCCTTGGAACTATGTGTTGTGATGATTGCTCGACAGGTGGTGGTGCAGGCATCAGTATGCGGGTACTTGAGGTGTGTTTGACCAGGCTAGTGGTGCCTGATTTGCTAACATACGCTTAAGTACTAGGTAATCCTTAGATTGATGGCCATACTTACCACATGTATTGCAAGTCCCATTGAATTTAACTCTGAATGTGGGACATTCACTCGTGCTATGTGGTCCTAAGCAAACCGAACACCATTGTTTCTCTCTTCTTGGGTACATATGGCTATTTTGAGGTCCTAAGTATGCGGGTACTTGAGGTGTGTTTGACCAGGCTAGTGGTGCCTGATTTGCTAACATACGCTTAAGTACTAGGTAATCCTTAGATTGATGGCCATACTTACCACATGTATTGCAAGTCCCATTGAATTTAACTCTGAATGTGGGACATTCACTCGTGCTATGTGGTCCTAAGCAAATCGAACACCATTGTTTCTCTCTTCTTGGGTACATATGGCTATTTTGAGGAGCTCGATTACCCTCAAAGTATTCTTGGAGAGCCTTAGTAAGGTCAGCTATAGACATTTCAGATATCTTGGGCTCCTCGGCAATAGGTTTTACAGCCATTGGCTTGTGCCCAGATACTTGCGAACTAACAAACTTTGTCTCCGAAGATACCTTTTTACCTGTAATCATCAAGTTGTCTTCTAACTGGATTGCATTGGCAGTGACTGCTTCCCATGTCGTAAGACCTCTAATGACTAGGCCATTGTATATGTCATTGTGGCGCAATCCTTGGATGAATCTATCAAGAAGTTTGTTGTTATTGAAGCACTCATCGGGAATACGGCGAGAATTTAGATGCTTTAGTCGACTAATAAAGTCTCTCACTGACTCTCCTTTCTCGCGTTCAGCTTTTTGGAGTTGAGATGCTACACCCCAAAGCACACCCTCACGTATGTATTCTTTCAAGAACAATCTCTTGAGAGTGGGATAGTGAGTACACTCTTCAACCCTTAAAGTTTGATACTAATCTCCGGCTTTTTCACTCAAGGTTAAGCCTAAGGCTTTACACTTATGTAGTTTATTGTGCTCTTCCAAGGAATCACACACGTGTTCAAAAACTTCAATGTGCTTCCTAACATCTTTGTTACCCCACTGAAGTTCTGAGTGAGCTTGGCAACTTGTACCGCCTTGCTTCTAGGCTCTCTCTTAGGTATGTCATGCATGTTTTCCACAATAGATCGTCCGATCATTTGAGCAAACGCTGCTAGATCACCTAATTGAGCAGGCATAGCTAGTGGAGGCACTTCTGGGATGGCCTGGTTGACAGGAGTTGGCATTGGTCTTGGTATGTATGCAGCTCACGTAGGATATGATATGTGACTATGCATAGCTCCTCTTGGATAAGGGTTCTGATAAGGCATTCGTGGAGCATACGCCATTGGCATAATAGGAGGCGTAGGAGCTACATGAGCATGAGTAGTGATAGAGGTACATATGATCGATATGCACTGGTACGCACTGTTGTAGATACTGTACCACTAGGTAGCGGTGTTGTACTAACTACAGTGGTAACGGGTGCACTTTCCATCATGCTCATCATCGGAGTAGGCATTGTGGATTCCCTAATGGAAAGTTGAGCCAAAGTTGGAAAGGTAAAGTTACTGCTCGTGGGCTCAACCTGCATTGAGATCCCAGGCGACGAAACAACATACAAAGGATCTACCAGACTCACCGAGGGAGTCTCCAATTGCGACAGGGTTGGTTGTTTAGCCTTGCCTATATCCAAAAATCTCATAGGGCCAGTTGAAACTAGGTTCACTCCCCTATTTTGCCTCTCGAATTGGATAATTCTATGGATAACTTCACATACCATTTGTTGTTGTTCATCTAGATTGGTGGCACTAGATGTAGATCGTATGACTTCTAACCAACCTACATGGTATGTGTAACCTATGTATAAGTCAGTCTCACAGTCTCCGTGTGTAGGTCATATTCCCAATTTTCATTAAGAAATATCCCATCCAAACTTGGCATGCCAAAGGGTTCTCTCGAAGTGGACGCAATGTCACATCTTGTGGTTTGACTTCTACGGGCCTCTACCTTAGGAAGAGCATCAGAAAGGTGGTAGCTCAATAGGGCCTTCATTAAATGAAGTGGGTAGAATATCCACACGGACACTCTTTGGGAGGGCAGGGTCTACATGAGATGTGAATGGCAAATCTACTTCCCCACCTCCTTCGTTTACTTCACTTGTCGCGCAGGTTCAGAGTGCATAGCTCTACTAAAAGTCTCTCTTAGACGACTAAACATGCTAGATCCGGGTTGTGGGGCCCAAATTAGCATGTTTTGGCTTGCTTCCTGAGAGTTCTGGGTAGGATGCCCTTCCATGACTTCAGAGTTAGAGGGACGAGTCATTAGCCGCTATTTGTGGATCTTGGGTTGCACTTCCTTGGGTTCCAACTGAAGGCCAAGATGCTAACGTGTAGGGATGGTGTGAGCCTGCGTAAACTGAAACGCTTTCTAGTTGCTCAGACTCTAGCACCCCCGACCAGAGCGTAGATGCATGTGACGTGGGTATCCTACGGGCGTTCGTAACTACCCTTGAAGCTCACACAAGTGGTTTCTCAGGTGTTTTGCACACCATTTTTACTTATTTTTATCTTGTTTTCAACCCGTTTTTACTCCCTTACGTATGGTCAAAACTAGACTAAGGCATGCGATAGCTTAAGAGACGAGCATATCGTTCAAGGGGTCCTAGCGTGCTTTACAGCACAGTGTTTGCCTATTCGGAGCTCCCGTGGCCCTTAAAACACTCTATTTGTGCCTGTGGGGGGAAAGGTGAAGGCTTTGTCCCACATGCCCAATCCACTCCTTGGGGGGTAGACTATATAGAGAGCTTCACTCCCCTTAAGCTTTCACTTGAAAGAAAGCTATGGAGGCTCACTCTCCTATATACATATATCAAAAGACCGAGGCTGGGGTCGAGGTCGGCGGGATCAATTGGGGTTTTTTTTAAAAAAAACTTCAATGAAAAATTTCTTTCCACGTGGGCCGCGTGGGTTGATTTTTTTTAATTTGTTCTTTTTTTCTTTTTTCTTTTTTTTTATGTTTTTAGAGATAAATAGCACTAACTAACTTACTAAGTTACTGCTCTAACAGCTAACACACAGAACTGAAATATATGCAAAAAATGAAAAAAACAGAACAGAAAAATGACTGAAGAACAGCAACAACAAACACACAAACACGCCTCTCTTTGCCTTTCCTGCAGGATAAAATAGACTTCAAACAGTAGCCCGAGTTGCATCTGGAGCTTGGTGCAGGGAAATTCCCCGGCAGCGGTGCCAAAAATGTGCACTTTTGCCGCATGTGTCAGAGCTAGGGACTTGCCAAGCACCGTGTGCGAGCCACGAATGGCTGCAAGCACACAACCAAGAAACCAGCAAGCTCAAAACACGGAGCAATAATGTGTCTATCACCGCTCAGACCGCCGTCGTGAAAGATTCTTGCACCAAGATGAAGAATGAGCCGCCGCCGCCGCTCTACCGCCACGCAATACTGTGCATGTCAAACAAGAGTGTTGTTTTTTGGTGAATTTGTGTTGCAAACAAGATGTCGAATGATGGAATAAACTAGATTATTGCAGAGAAACTTGACAAGAACAACTTCCATGCTTGGAGATTTATATTGACAATTTTCCTAATGGAAAAAGGTTACTGGGACTACATTGAAGTTGAACATGAGGAGGCACCAGAGATACCAGAGATTAATCGAACTACTACAGATGTAAAATAATTCAAGGATTGGAATCAAGGATCAAGGAAAGTCATATATTGGCTTTCTATTAATATACACGACACTATGATTGGGCATATACAGGATACCAAGTCACCTAAGGAGACATGGGACACCTTGGTGAAGCTGTATGAAACCAACACCAAGGCATGAAAGATTCAGTTGAATAATGAGCTTCATACTGTGGAGAAAAAAAATATGTATGTGAATGATTATGCCTTGAAGATCAACGGCATTATGAAATCCCTAGCATTAATTGGTGTTTTTATTGATGATGACGATAAGGT
The DNA here is from genome assembly GCF_041138505.1 of Cibotium barometz. Classification (NCBI taxonomy): domain Eukaryota; kingdom Viridiplantae; phylum Streptophyta; class Polypodiopsida; order Cyatheales; family Cibotiaceae; genus Cibotium; species Cibotium barometz. The sequence goes on from NC_141065.1 coordinate 33,860,792, forward strand.
GGAAGTATGTCTACATGGTCTACAATGCATTCAAGACTTCTATGCAAACTTGGGAGAACATTCCTAACTTCAAACATTTAGTGTCAATGCTGATCATTGAAGACAAGAATTTGGGTGAAGATCAACAGTCTTCACAAAACAAAAACAATTTAAAGCAGCAGGCCTTTTATACAAGTTCAGGTAGAGGAAGAGGTAGAGGTCATACACGTGGCCAAGGTGGTGTGGCCAAAAAGGTAATCTAAATTATGGTCAACACAGCAAAAGTCCCACGATTCGCAACAACAACACACAGGTGGAAGAGGCCAGTTTAGAGACAGGGGGAGTCAAAGAGATCGTGGTAATTGGCAAAGGCAACATAATGATATACGAGGCTATTTTTAGTGTGGTAATCTTGGACATGTTCAGGCACATTGTTATAAGAAACAGAGTGACATGTGAAATGGAAAAGTGCAGAAAAAAACAACTATGTGTCCTTTAGTAGAAATAATGAGGATAATGAGAGGTTGTTTGTTATGCAATATGTGGTTAATGCTGTGTCTGAAAATGATGTAGAAGCATGTAAGGATGATGTAAGGTATGTTGATTTAGGTGCTTTAAACCACATGATAAGTCATGGGGGTGAGTGGTTCAAGGAAATTAAGAGTCTTGAAAGGCTAGGTTTTGGTGAACAAGGTATGATAGTGCTCATCCATTGCCCATGTTGGAGATGTGCCATTGTCTATGCAGGAATGTCTATGCAAGATGGTAAGGTGAGGTACCTTGTAGATGTTCTTCATGTTTGGAACAACACAAAGAATCTGGTTTTTGTTGGGCCACATGATTGAGCAGGGTTTACAGGTCTGTTTTAACCCTGATGGGCTGTTATGTAGAAGACTTTAAAGATAAGTGCAGGTTGGTTGTTGCAAAAGGCAACAGAGTGGGAAGAATGTTTACAATGAATGTAAATATGCCTAAAGTGAGTATTGCAATGTTTCAAATCGTTCAAGAGTTATTGCAGATACAAACATTTGGCATAATAGAATTGGGCATGTAAATGTGCAAAGAATGAAGTCTATGCAGACTAAAGAAATTGTGACAGGGCTGCCTAAGTTTAAGGTTGAAGGTATGTTGAAAGTATGTGAAGCATGTCAATTTGAAAGCAAACATAGGATGTATTTCCACATGACAAAAATGTGAGCAAGAAGGTACTAAATGTTGTGAATTCAGATGTATGGGGTCCTACAAAGACTATGTCTATGGGTGGCTACAGGTACTACACATAACATTCATTGAGTGACCACACAAGGAAGTGTGGGTGTATTTCATGAAGGAGAAGATTGAAGTGTGATCTTCTAATGTACTACAATGATAGGAACAATGTTGCTTCAATCAAATATTTTCCTGTATGTGAATGGAAATAATGTAACTGCTTATGTCTTGTGCTCACTTTCCATTGTTTTCTGTTCTAAAAATTTGTCAAGTTAATTATTGCAATTTTTTTGAGTTTGTTTCCATGTTTCGCTCCAATTTTCAACTAGCTCAGAAAAGGTTGCTTGCTATTTGGTAATACTCATAGGATTTGGTCCTTAGTCATGGATTTAGGCTTGCTCTTAAATAACCTAGAGACTACTAAAGGGACACATCTACTATCTGTGGTAGGATGAATGATATTCTATCCATTCTCCATCTAGTGGTAGACCTAAATTCCATGTGTCTTTTATTTTGAACATGCAATAGGTGTAGTTTTCCAACAGGATTTGGTGTCCACCTAGCGACTTGTAAAAACTTTTCAAAAACAAGAGGTACCTGGATTACAAGGACTAAAGAGGTCTTCCTAAACTTTTTTAATGAAACTCATGGTAATCATATTTTCTACCAAGAGGTAATTTCTTGCGAAGTGTTCTATGGCTTACTAAAGGACTAGATAGGTCTTCCTTTGATAAAGGCAAGTCACGGTAATCATCTTTCAAGCATTAAGCCTTTCACTCTCGATTCGGAAAGAATCACACGTCAATGCTACCAATGAGCTCAAAAACCCTAATATCACTAAAGAAAAAGGTATACAAAATGTTGCTTTGAGATAAAGATTGAGCATGTCACTCACCATTTGTGCAACATTACATTTGTTGCTTTGCTACTATATAATTATAAAGGACAAAAAGCAATATGTGTGTGTGTGTGTGTGTGTGTGTGTGTGTGTGTGTAATGAATTAGTGTTCAAATATATTTATTAATAGTTATTTATATATAAAAACTTTAGTAAATTTTTTAACATCAACTTGATTCAAAATATCAAATTTTCTTAAAAGTTGATATTTTGTACCAAGTTGATGAAAAACATCAACTCTTAGCTGAGAAGTTCTTACTCAGCATTAAGTTGTAGGTAAAACATCCTTGCCATGTGTAGTAAGCAGTATGATTTCAACCTAAGTTCCTACTTGATATTTTACAAAAAAAGTATTTTGGAAAGTAAAAATGTTGTAGGTAAGCGGCAAATGTTGTAGGTAAAACATCCTTGCCATGTGTAGTAAGCAGTAGGACTTCAACCTAAGTTCCTACTTGATATTTTACAAAAAAGTATTTTGGAAAGTAAAAATGTTTGTTTCTTAAAGCGAGCTTTTTCATGCTTTCTCAACTCATTTAATAAATAAAATTACCATTTAATCCCTTTTTGTCACATCAAGGACACATCTTCTTTAAAAATGAGTCTGTAATTATTTTTCAAAATTAGATAACTTTTAAATAGCTTATTCAACATATTTTAAAATTCATCTATACATAACGTACCCTTTTTAAAAAGGTATATATTATCAATTAAGAAATTATGCTCAAGAGCTTCAAAATGGATTTTAATACTACTCTCATCAAGAGTCAAAATGAGGTTTTATAATTAAGATAATTACAGTAATAAGGTAACGCTTTTGTAATATAATCATATAAATAGTTTTTGCGTAATGTTGATACAAAACATCATGTATTGTAAAAAATTTGCTTTTGCATAAAAAGTTGATGTTTTGCATATAAAGTTGATGTTTTACATCAACTTGATTCAAAATATCAAATTTTCATAAAAGTTGATGTTTTGTATCAAGTTGATGAAAAACATCAACTCTTAGTTTAAGAAGTTCTTACTCAGCATTAAGTTGTCGAAAAATGTTGTAGATAAAACATCCTTACCATGTGTAGTAACCAGTAGGATTTGAACCTAAGTTCGTGCCTGATATTGTACAAAAAAGTATTTTGGAAAGTATAAACGTTTGTTTCTTAAAGCGAGCTTTTTCACGCTTTCTAAACTCATTTATTAACTAAAATTACCATTTAACCCCTTTTTGTCCCATCAAGGACACATCTTCTTTAAAAATGAGTGTGTAATTATCTTTCAAAATTACATAACTTTTAAATAGCTTATTCATTATATTTTAAAATTCGTTGGTCCATAACGAACTCTTTTTAAAAAGGTATATATTATCAATTAAGAAATTGTGATACTCAAGAGCTTCAAAATGGATTTTAATACTCTCATGTCAAGAGCCAAAATAAGGTTTTAAAATTAAGATAACAATTATAACAAGATAACGCTTTTGTAATATAATCATATAAATAGTTTTTGCATAATGTTGATACAATACATCAATTATTGTAAACATATTGATCTTTTGCATAGAAAGTTGATGTTTTGCATATAAGGTTGATGTTTTACATCAACTTTATTCAAAATATCAAATTTTCATAAAAGTTGATGTTTTGTATCAAGTTGATGAAAAACATCAACTCTTAGCTGAGAAGTTCTTACTCAACATTAAGTTGGCGGCAAATATTGTAGGTAAAAAATCCTTAACCATGTGTACTAACAAGTAGAATTTGAACCTAAGTTCCTGCCTGATATTTTATAAAAATGTATTTTGGAAAGTGTAAACGTTTGTTTCTTAAAGCGAGCTTTTTTACATTGTCTAAACTCATTTAATAACTAAAACTACCTTTCAACCCCTTTTTGTCACATCAAGGACACATCTTCTTTAAAAATGAGTCTGTAATTATTTTTCAAAATTAGATAACTTCTAAATAGCTTATTCATGATATTTTAAAATTCATCTATCCATAATGAACTCTTTTTAAAAAGGTATATATTATCAATTAAGAAATTGTGATGCTCAATACTACTCTCTTTAACAACCAAAATAGGGTTTTATAATTAAGATAATAACTATAACAAGATAACACTTTGAAATTTAATAGTATAAATAGTTTTTGCATATTGTTGATACAAAACATCAAGTATTGTAAAAAAGTTGATCTTTTGCATAGAAAGTTGATGTTTTGCATATAAATTTGATGTTTTACATCAACTTGAATCAAAATATCAAATTTTCATAAAAGTTGATGTTTTGTATCAACTTCATGAAAAACATCAACTTTTAGTTGAGAAGTTCTTACTCAGCATTAAGTTGGCGGCAGCAAATGTTATAGGTAAAACATCCTTACCATGTGTAGTAACCAGTAGGATTTGAACCTAAGTTCCTGCCTCATATTTTACAAAAAAATATTTTGGAAAGTATAAACATTTGTTTCTTAAAGTGAGCTTTTTCACGCTTTCTAAACTCATTTAATAACTAAAATTACCATTTAATCCCTTTTTGTCACATCAAGGACACATGTTCTTTAAAAATGAGCGTGTAATTATTTTTCAAAATTAGATAACTTTTAAATAGCTTATTCATGAAATTTTAAAATTCATCTATACATAATGAACTCTTTTTAAAAAGGTATATATTATCAATTAAGAAATTGTGATACTTAAGAGCTTCAAAATGGATTTTAATACTACTCTCATATCAAGAGCCAAAATAGGGTTTTATAATTAAGATAATAACTGTAACAAGATAACACTTTTTTAATATAATCATATAAATAGTTTTTTATAGTTACGCTCTGTAGCACATCCTCAATCATCCTAACATGGATGATGACCGAGGGAGTCTAAGCTTTAAGTGTACACATAGAAGAAAAAAAATGTATTTGTGGATAGTGAAGAAGAGGATGCCTAGTCTACCTTCTCAACAAAAGGCACATCAGCTAGTGATGGTGTAGCAATGATTATGAGGAACCATAAGCTATATGTTTAGAAAAAAGCTTCTTTTTACTATTGTATCATTTTTTTAATGGATTGATGATGGAAATAGTAAACATTGTCTCTATTTTGGCATGTTTTTTGAAAACTCATTGTTAGATTTTCAATTATAATCTCAAAAAGTAAACAAAATGAAGTCTTTTTTTTCATGTCAATTTTTGTAAGAAATGTGTAAAGTGCCTAGAATATTGTCATTTTTTGGCAATGTTGTACGCATGCATAGACAAAATTTTTAAAAAGAGGTAAAAAACTAAACTTTTTGATGGAATCTTTAAAAGATTCCAAATGTTTCTTGTTTTCAAAAAATATTACTTATTTTGTAACAGTGTTATATTCTATATGAGAATATTGCTTTAAGTCATAAAACATTGTATCCAATGTAACCAAACCCAAAAAGTACTCTAGTTTAACATGCAAAAAAATCAAAGTACTCACAAGGACAAAAATAGTGCCAATTTTTCCTTGGTCAAAAGGAGTAATTACTTTGTCTATCAAGATCATATAGAATTTGAACGAGTCAATGTAGCATGCTTAGAAAAAGAAATATCACTGATCATAGGCTAATCTTGTCTCTCTAATACCGATGCATCATGACACCTTCCAGACCCCAGCTCGTGGATACGGCATTGTCATTATATCGGTCTGATTGCCTCGACAATTCACACACCAACATGGAACTTTCTGCTCATTGTATGTATGTGCCTAGTCAGCTTCATGCTGCACAGATCTAGACGATGTCAGAGAACATGCCAATGGAGATGAGGACACACCTCCTTGCCCTTTCATAGGAGTGTGTAGGCGTGTTGGAGGAGGTAATGTACCGGAGGATAAGTTGAAACCTATTTGCTATTAAAACAAAAAAAAACTAGAGTAACTACTCATTAAAGTCTTTTATGTATGAGTTTGTAGTGAAAGTATTCATAGCATGTTCAATTTTTTCACTCATATGAACCTAGTAAGTATTATCTCTAGTTTTATCTATATTTAGACTCATTATTTGTTGCAACCTATGTCTACGTGTGATAGGAAATTCAGTGACTTGATGGGCGAGTGTTTCACAACTCATAGTTAACACACATGCATTAATTTTTTATTTAAACTTATTGGATGTGACTTCAAAATGTCTAGGAGATATTCCTCAGTGGGGCAGATAACATGTACCCCACTAATATGCATCTTGATTTGTGGAGGGCCTTTCGGTGGGAGATGTAACTCAGGACACATTAGGATTAGCACAAAAGGTACATACTATTTATTCTCTAGCTATGTACGTGTGTGTGTGTGTGTGTTAAATCTTAGGTCTATGTATACATGTTTTTTGATTCCAAACGTATGCCTATAGGAAAGACTTTATTGTCACTTTTGTAAGTAATTATTAGAATGTTTATATTTGGTCTTATATGTGCATGTAGGTGTGTATCATATGTTCTTTATATCAATCAATAACTCATGTTTTTTTCAAATAAAAGGTGAAGGATTATGGTCGCGCACCCCTCCTTAGGAGAGATAGAGATGGCCACCTATGAGGGTTATAGGCATGCACCTAAAGACCTAGTTACCTCCAGAGCTACTTTGTAAGTAATCTCAATCAAATTTCATTCGACTTCTAATCAAAGTATTCAAAAATTAGCTCATTAAGATTGCAAAACCATAGGAGTTGCATGACAATGAGGACATGATAGAGGTAGATTCACTGAGCATCGTTGGGTGCAAATCTACATCGACGGAGCAGCCTGTGTCGGGGGATGATGATCATGAGGATGATGAGGATACATGTTAACCTATGGCTAACATTGAGACATAACCTAAAACCTCTCATTCTCTAAGTGTTGAATACAAGGAGTGCTCTTGCTTCATCTTCTCCATCTCCTTCTTCAACGTGTGTGTGTGCGCGAGAAGGAGAGAGTGTCAATGGCGGCACGGCAGCGGCAAGGCAGTAGAGCGGCGGCGGCAGCTCATTCTTCATCGTGGTGCAAGAATCCTTCATACTCACACAAACCCTAGAAGAGAACACACATGGGGAGAGGCTGAAAATTCTTCTTCTTCTTCACACAAAAAAAGAGGTCTACAAAGAAGATAAAGCGACTCACATAATAGAGTATATAAAAGTGGTCCATAATGTGAATATGCTAAGTGGATTGGGTAAGTGTGGACTAGTAGCGGTGTAGTCCAACTGTACAATCTCTAGCGAAGATATGTCGATGCCAGCTACTAAACCCACCATTGATGTAAATGTCGAACGGTCATATAGGTGCCTCATGAGTGTCAGCTTATGTTGAGCTTGACATCTCAACATATAGTATCTATAATTGAATTAGTCAAGCTAGCAAGACACCACACAAGAGAGCAAGAGAGTAGAGAAGAAGAGCACTCTATTAGTTGCATAAGAGAATGAATGGTGAGAATACAAAATGACCCTTATCTTTGTCCGCAACCTTCACACCTTGGGCATCCATACTTGAAATATATGTCCATGGCTATCTAGGACTACCTTCTAGGCTTGTGCAAACACTTAATCTAAGAGTGCAATCTCCATAATTAATCTTGTGGCACACATTTCAAAGAAAGATGTGATCATACACATAAAATATCCAATGTGAATGTCAATAGCCAAATGAAGCAATAGTTGCCAATGGATGGCATCAACGCTGGAGAGGTATCCAATGAGGGGGTTAACACATATGCAAAGGTTAACACCTATGCATAAAGCTTGTAAGCCTATGCATAGCAAGCCTAAACTAAACCTAAACCCAGCATCGAGGGGAGCAATAAACTTAGAACTGGCATAAACAATTAAAGGAAAAAGATATGGTAGATACCTTGATATAGGAGGAGGACTTGTGAAGGTGGGAAGGGAGAAGAGGAGGAGGAGTTGTGAGGGAGATTAGAAGAATATGTTGTGAAGGTGAGAGAGCAGGGTTGGAGATTAGGTAGTATCGATCGATACCACCTAGCTCAGGAAGGGGGGAGTCACAGGAAGCTTCTAGCTCCTCATGCCATTCACACGTTGATATAGAAGTTTCTGCACGCTCTACACCTACCCTTGTCAATACCCACCAAGAAACCAATGAGTCTACGTCTCCCCTTGTAAATGTATCGTCGAAAGCCATATCCTCCGTTCGTTCATGGGAGCGTACACTACCATCTCTGCAACTTGATGTGGACACAAGGGTCATAAAAAGCTATCTGACCACATCACCACCTATAACCCATTGGACAAATTGGCTCCAAGGGGCTACAACATCATTGCAAAAAATATGATCTACCCAAGAGGGGAGCATGTACTCACGTTTGACATTCTATTGCTTCCTCCCTAACCTTCTCCCCTGACCATGTAACTTCCAAACTTGAGGGAATGTATATATATAGCTTCATACAAAAAAAAAGTAAAAAAGAGCAAAGCACATTAAGAGGAGAGTTATCCGCACACAATTAGAAACAAGATTGACCTATCTTCATGAACCAACTGATGCTATATCTATGTTTGCAGATATGGCACATGCACGAGCATCACACACTTCATCCACTTCCACCTTTGGTGAGAGGTATCATCTGTACCTTTCTCAGATATTTCACATGTGATATCCTGTAATTAAAATTGAATTGGGTCATATAGATGTACTAGCCAGCCGCGAGGGAAATGTGAGGAATTAGAATGGCTAATTCGCCTATTCACCATGACTGACCCCTACTCTGTAGAGGACGTATCCCCGATATCCCAAGTCTTTACATTTCCACAAGATAACTTCCCTCGCATAGTTACATTCTTGACGAGTCTATGTGGATGGGAGGACGAAGAAGATATATCTAACGATGAATGGACGGATGAGACTCATGGCACTATCGAGGCTGATTTTATTTATTTGGATGATGCGGATAGAGGCTTAGCCTTAGGGCTACAGCCAGGACTCTACAACATCCTCTTACCTTGATCCTCAGTATTAGTGTGGTGACTAGTAGTAGGTAGGTTAGTGTTTTCAAGTTGTTTCTAATTTTGTGTCCTTAAACAAGTCCTTATTTTTTCCGCTGATGTGCCTCTCGAGGTATAGTGCTTGTTAGTTAATTGTACAGGTTAAAAAGTTTGAGGTGGGTTTGCTTTCATATAGTTCTGGGACTGCCCTAATGTTCATACATGGATATCTACATCAAATTACGGGCATTTCAAGGAGATCTCCAAAATACAGGTGTAATTCTTCCATGCCCACTCTCTTTCATTTTTACTGTTTAATTAATTGCATGAACTATAATGCATGACCACATGGAATTTGTCAAGCACTACTTAGCTTTTGAAGTTGCCTAAGGTGTTAGTGTAAATCATTAATTGAGTTTAACCTTATTTTAGAAATTCTTGGGAATGCATGATGTCTTTAGTTAACCTTGGAATATGGTTGTCTTAGGTCTAGGGTTAAAACCATCTTAATGCTTGAACAACCTGCCCGTGTGTGTTGACCTCTAAGACATAGCTTCTACCCCTTTGTCGAAAGGATGTAAGAACGCATGATAATTTGGGAGCAAAAATCCAAAGAGATAAATAAAAAATAAAAAAGAAAGACCTACAAAAAATGGCAATGTATGTCTGTTATGTGCTTTAATGTCGGCCTATCACCCTATTGACACTTGTTGGTAGGTGAGGAGTATTCCACTCCACACCGATGCCCTGGGTTGGTAGGGGGTAGCCTTGCCTAAGGTGAACTAGTAGATTCCTGGAGAAGGCCTTGTGGTAAACATGGCACTAAGGTCGATGCTAGTTTTGCTTTAGGGAGGTCGCCATTGTTTGTAAAAATTATCACGTGCATAAAAGAAATAAAGGCAAAAGACTCCTATGACTCTGATATTTCTTGTGTCAGGCTCTTGGGATTAGCTTGTTCTTGGAATAGACACATTGTGGTCATGTGTTTATTTATTAAGCTTGGTAATTTTCCTTGACTTAGGCCAGCTGTAGACCTTGATTAACCTTCGGCACCTTGCTAACTCTTGAATTACTTTCAATAGTTTTAATCTCCTGTTCATTTGCTATGTTAGCTCTTTAATGTGACCTCTTAAACTAGGTTCTCATGGCATGCTTCCATTGTGTTCTAACATGCTTGATTTTATTTTTGATACACTCTATATCTTTTGAAGACCAAGCATGCTTTCACTCTACTTCCCTGTTTTGCAGATACAGCCTACCACAGCAAACCCTGTCGAGCTTACCATACCATAGCTTCCAACAACGGAATCTACATTAGGAAGGGGGGCATGTTAACCTATGGTGGACATCGAGACGTATTACTTTTTACATCATATAATTATTTTACGTATTCTGAGTCATGGGCCGGGCTTGTCGGCACCACATGTAAAGGATAAGGGGATTGGGTGATCGCCGATGAGAGACGCACCTCAAATTTCATTAGGATAAGGGTTAGGATCGACAGCCATGTGTGGGTGCCCATGTGTGAACGGCCAGGTCACATATAAAAGTCAAATGTAACCTAAAACCTCTCATTCTCTAAGTGTTGAGAATACAAGTAGTGCTCTTGCTTCATCAGTCTGTAATGCTACTCTAAGATGATCAATCTCTGCTCTTTCCTCTAGCAACTATTTGCGAGTCTCTCACTTGCAAACGTGGAACCCTACACGACATAATCAACCACCATTAATTTTAAAAATATAGAAAAGTTGATATAAAGACGTAAACAAACAACTATGAAAAACCTAAAGAATTAATGAAAATATATAAGTACCTCAACATCTATCTCAGCAACGATCATCCAAACAGACATACCACGTGCTAGATTCTCTTAGTGAACTACGCACGTCAATCCCCACCTGAGCGCCTAGTGAGCCAATAGTAGACAAAGGTACAAATGGAGGCTCTACAACAACAACTACATGTAGGGCTGGTGGAGCCTGCTCCCCCTAGTCCTGGAGATGATCTCGACCAACACTGCCGCGTGCCGATGCGGCTGGTGTAGTCAACCTACTCCCCTAAGACAAACTTTACATATAGCTTCTGTACAAAGTAGATGGGGATCTCGTCATCGGCTACATATCAACAGATATGTGCCACCATAGGAGGATGCGAACACCACAAAATAGTAAGTGGCTTCACTTCCCCCAGGCCACATGCCACACGGCTATTAAGAAAAATATCCAAGTATGCTACATCTCTAATAGTACCAAGCTCACACACCTGATGATATGTCAAGCCATGTGATACTGGAGCAATACGCTGATGTTCTTTCCAATCATCTATATAAACAACATCGTGAAGGCTATAAAGTGAGAGCATCGCCTCCAGGTCCACATGAGATGTAAAGTAGATGATGTGTCTCTAGCACTCCTACAGATAGCCACTAACTCACGGTCTATCTCTGCAACAATGAGGTCCACATGAATAGACGAGCGGCCCTCCACACATGACTCCATGCTAGACCATAAGCCTAACAACACAAATGAGCAGGCCAATGTGAAAGGCTAATGTGAAAGGTACAATGCCTAGTGTTTAGTAAATACTACTTTACTCGCACATTTGACACTCTTAGTGCCTACATAAGCGAACCCAAATGAGGAGGACTTAGTTGTTGACGAGGGTGCTACAATGCACGCTTGAGGTTGTAATTCATGTTAACACTCTTGAGTTAGTTAGGCTTAGGGTCTAGCATGGAATCACACGAGGAGGACCTAACAACATAGACGAGCAGGCCAATGTGAAAAGTACAAGGCCTAGTGCTAAGAAAATACTACTTTACTCATCCATTTGACACTCTTAGTGCCTACATAAGCGAACCCAAATGAGGAGTACTTAGTTGTTGATGAGGGTTCTACAATGTGCGCTTGAGGTTGTAATTCATGCTAACACTCTTGAGTTATGATGGTACTCCATTAAGACATCGATCTCTTATTGATGAGATTTCTCCCCATAAATAATTACTACTTCTTTTATGAAAGCATTATTATGTATGGATGCCTTCCATGTTTCATCATACGTGGGAATGCTATGGATGGTATGCATGTGGATGATGATGTAAAGAATGATTTGGAATTATCGATACACTTACTCAAGGATTCACATTTTTTTATTCTTTCATCTAGATGACGCAGTTGTATCACACCCTTTAGTGCTTGCATGGGAGGATTCATGAAAAGGAGCTCTATATGCAGTCCAACTTTCTTTGTGGAATCTCCCAAGTGTCTATTTCCTTTGATGTGATCCGCAGAGCAAATGACAAAACACCAATGGATAACTAACTTATTATTTAAAAAGAAGAATCCTAGACCCTTTTTTGAAGGAACATTACCTTACAAGAAACCCCAAATGGTATACGAAATCTCGAATGCCCTTGATTAAGAATTCATCAATTATAAGTGGCAAGATGTGCTACAGATAGTCCACCTCTGATGTTAGTATCCACATAAATTAACAAATGTCAAGAATAAGATTTAGAGACACAAAATACCTTTAGGAAGTTATGCCAGTCCTTAATCCAGAAAGACACTAATCGTCCATAAGTAAACATGTTTCACATGATGCACCCTAGCTTGAAGAAGTGTACATATCGATCTCATCCAATCATTCATTGTGTTCATCTCGTCCATTATTCAGTACCCATGGTCTTGGGTCTTAAGTCATCTTTACTCTTTTAGGGCTTACAATAGGCCATAAAGATGGTTTCTAGTTTTGTTCCTTTAAATATGCCTATAAGATGTTTCCAAAGTGAGTGTCCAACATTTTTGAAAATATGCATGGGGTCAAGAAGATGTGTAATTTTTGATTCTTTCCAATATTCCAAACTATACCATATTGAAATCTCGGGTGCCATCAATTTTTTCCCTCTGTCTCTCTATGACAATCCTTGTCTTCCTCTCTTGTGAGATCAGAGTTTGGATATATAATAGGCCCAATTGTCCATTTTTTGTACCCAGTCCGTAGGATTCGTTCGTATAGGACACATCCTTCTACTGAAATTTTTTGCTTGTTTTTCTGATCGCAATATGTGTCCTTCAAGCAGAAATCTTCCATGTTGGAGATATATATTCATGTTGAGATTCTTGAGCTATATTTGGATCGTATCTAGTCCTGGCATAGCATACATGCCTTGTAACCTTTTATTGATAGACCTATGAACAATCAAAGTCTTAGTGCAATTATAATTCAACATCACTTTCAAATTCAAACAAAGTAACTCTAATCATGTCCTTAGGCAGGATAGCCATGAATAGTCCATGTTAGAATGCTGCAAACCCTTAAAGCTTTGTTCACTTTCAAAGTAACTCTAATCATGTCCTTAGGCAGGATACCCATATATAGTCCATGTTAGAATGCTGCAAACCTCAAAGCTTTGTTCACCTATAGGCTGGGATATGTCAGGAACTTTTATCCCTTTTCACAGTTGTATATATTCAATGGTGCCAGGTACATACCAATCTCTTATACTTGTCATTTTCCTACATCCAAGTGTTGTATCGAATACGAGTTTTCAAGAAGTATAAACATATCGAGTGTGGATACAATTTCAAAACATGTTGCTTGTGCACATACTTGGAATTAGTAAACTCAATATTAGATGCTCCTTATTTATGGACATGAATGGTGGTAGGTTGTAATTGATCAGCACACTACTACTAAGTTCACCACTTCATTGATTAATGCACACATGGATTGATCCCATCGAGACCAACACCAAGTTTTAAGTGACAATTTTCTTGACTAAAAAACTCTAGCCATGTTCTATCAATGTGCTTGAAGGCTCGTGTGCTGTGCAAGTTGGCTCTTTTGAAGGACTCTCTGGTATCCATCAAACTCGTGTGAACTCCACTCAATCTCTGGAGGTACCTCAAGCTCCTGAACTCTGTCATCATCAGCATCGACTCCTAATTCACTAGTTGGTGTAAAATCTAGAGGCCTACCAGTCCTAACATCGACTCAAGTGATGCATTGGTAAAGGTCGTTAATACCAAGAACTCTATATGTGGCCTGGTTGACTCGTGCTTGCGGCAAGAGGGACATGTCAATAAACGTACAAGCTCCTTGATGATGCAGGACAAATGGAAAAATGTCCACATCCTTGAGCATATCCACCGATACTATCTATGTCCTTAAGGCATAGAGCAGAGCAAGCATTGCAGAGAAATGGTGGTGCATCCTAAGGGAGAGGTCACCAAAAAACCTCCGTAAAGTAAGACATTGTCACGTCAAAAGACCTATGGAACTCCCAAATATGCAAGATCAATTGCTCTGCCCTTTGCGCAATCCTCTCCATGATCAATGCTGCTCTGCCTCCGCTCTAACACTCTCTACCTGAGTCCGGGCGGCTTGATCAAAAAGTAAAGCATAGAAAAAATTGATTAGTCTCTCTAATTTGGTATAACTTAAAAAAATTTACAAGTTTAGATCTTAATTATAACACCTTTACATAAAAAAAGAGAGACCTACTAGGTGGATATCAATCTCTTTCACCAGACACGCCTCTATAGTGGCCGCCTCTATGGTCTGTAATGTTGTTCTAAGATGATCAATCTCTGCTCTTTTCTCTAGCAGCTATTTGCGAGGCTTTCGCTCGTAAATGTGGATCCCTACACGACATAATCAACCACCATCAATTTTAAAAATATAGAAAATTGATATGAATACGTAAACAAACAACTATGAAAAACCTAAAGAATTAATGAAAATATATAAATACCTCAACATCTATCAGCATCGATCATCCAAACAGACACACCATGTGCTAGATTCTCTTAGTGAACTACGCACGTCAATCCCCACCTAGTGCCTCAATAGTAGACAAAGGTAAAAATGGAGGATCTATAGCAACTACATGTAGGGCTGGTGGAGGCTGCCTCCCCTGGTCCTGGAGATGATCTCGACCAACACTGTCGCGTGCCGATGTGGCTGGTGTAGTCAACCTGCTCCCCTAAGACAAACTTTGCATATAACTTCTGTACAAAGTAGATGTGGATTTGATGATCGGCTACATATCAACAGATATGTGCCACCATAGGAGGATGCGAACACCACAAAATAGTAAGTGGCTTCACTGCCCCAGGCCACATGCCACACGGCTATTAAGAAAAAGATCCAAGTATGCTACATCTCTAATAGTACCAAGCTCACACACCTGATGATATGTCAAGCCATGTGATACTGGAGCAATACGCTGATGTTCTTTCCACTCATCTATATAAACAACATCGTGAAGGCTATAAAGGGATGAGAGCATTGCCTCCAGGTCCAACATGATATGTAAAGTAGATGATGTGTCTCTAGCACTCCTACAGATAGCCACTAACTCACGGTCTATCTCTGCAACAATTAGGTCCACAATAGATGAGCGGCCCTCCTCACATGACTCCATGCTAGACCATAAGCCTAACAACACAAATGAGCAGGCCAATGTGAAAGGCTAACGGGAAAGGTACAATGCCTAGAGCTAAGCAAATACTACTTTACTCACACATTTGACACTCTTAGTGCACCTACATAAGCGAACCCAAATGAGGAGGACTTAGTTGTTGACGAGGGTGCTACAATGCACGATGCTTGAGATTGTAATTCATGTTAACACTCTTGAGTTAGTTAGGCTTAGGGTCTAGCATGGAATCACACGAGGAGGACCTAACAACACAAATGAGTAGGCCAATGTGAAAAGCACCTAACTACTACTAGTGAATCAATAGTAGACAAAGGTACAAATGGAGGCTCTACAACAGCAACTACATGTAGGACTGATGGAGGCCGCCTCCCCTGGTCCTGGAGATGATCTTGACCAACACTGCCGCATGCCGGCTAGTGTAGTCAACCTGCTCCCCTAAGACAAACTTTGCATATAGCTTCTGTACTACGAAGTAGATGGGGATCTGGTGATCGGCTACATATCAACAGATATGTGCCACCATAGGAGAATGCAAACACCACGAAATAGTAAGTGGCTTCACTGCCCCAGGCCACATGCCACACGGCTATTAAGAAAAAGATCCAAGTATGCTACATCTCTAATAGTACCGAGCTCACACACCTGATGATATGTCAAGCCATGTGATACTGGAGCAATATGCTGATGTTCTTTCCAATCATCTATATAAACAACATCGTGAAGGCTATAAAGGGATGAGAGCATCACCTCCAGGTCCAACATGATATGTAAAGTAGATGATGTGTCTCTAGCACTCCTACAGATAGCCACTAACTCACGATCTATCTCTGCAATGAGGTCCACAATAGCCGAACGGCCCTCCTCACATGACTCCATGCTAGACCATAAGCCTAACAACACAAATGAGCAGGGCAATGTGAAAGGCTAATGTGAAAGGTACAATGCCTAGTGTTTAGTAAATACTACTTTACTCGCACATTTGACACTCTTAGTGCCTACATAAGCGAACCCAAATGAGGAGGACTTAATTGTTGATGAGGGTGCTACAATGCACGCTTGAGGTTGTAATTCATGTTAACACTCTTGAGTTAGTTAGGCTTAGGGTCTAGCATGGAATCACACGAGGAGGACCTAACAACACAAACGAGCAGGCCAATGTGAAAAGTACAATGCGCGCTTGAGGTTGTAATTCATGTTAACACTCTTGAGTTACATGATGATGGTACTCTATTAAGACATCGATCTCTTATTGATGAGATTTCTCCCCATAAATAATTATTGAGTTAGTTAGGCTTAGGGTCTAGCATGGAATCACACGAGGAGGACCTAACAACACAAACGAGCAAGCCAATGTGAAAAGTACAATGCCTAGTGCTAAGAAAATACTACTTTACTCACCCATTTGACACTCTTAGTGCCTACATAAGCGAACCCAAATGAGGAGTACTTAGTTGTTGATGAGGGTTCTACAATGTGCGCTTGAGGTTGTAATTCATGCTAACACTCTTGAGTTACATGATGATGGTACTCTATTAAGACATCGATCTCTTATTGATGAGATTTCTCCCCATAAATAATTACTACTTCTTTTATGAAAGCATTATTATGTATGGATGCCTTCCATGTTTCATCATACGTGTGGATGCTATGGATGGTATGCATGTGGATGATGATGTAAAGAATGATTTGGAATTATCGATACCCTTACTCAAGGATTCACATTTTTTTATTCTTTCATCTAGATGATGTAGTTGTATCACACCCTTTAGTGGTTGCATGGGAGGATTCATGAATAGGAGCTCTATGCAGTCCAACTTTCTTTGTGGAATCTCCTAAGTGTCTATTTCCTTTGATGTGATCCATAGGGCAAATGACAAAACACCAATGGATAACTAACTTATTATTTGCAAAGAAGAATCCTAGACCCTTTTTTGAAGGAACATTGCCTTACAAGAAACCCCAAACGGTATACGAAATCTCGAATGCCCTTGATTAAGAATTCATCAATTATAAGTGGCAAGATGTGCTACAGATAGTCCACCTCTGATGTTAGTTAACATCACTTTCAAATTCAAACAAAGTAACTCTAATCATGTCCTTAGGCAGGATAACCACCATGAATAGTCCATGTTAGAATGCTGCAAACCTCAAAGCTTTGTTCACTTTCAAAGTAACTCTAATCATGTCCTTAGGCAGGATAGCCATGAATAGTCCATGTTAGAATGCTGCAAACCTCAAAGCTTTGTTCACCTATAGGCTTGGATATGTCAGGAACTTTTATCCCTTTCCACAGTTGTTGTAGATATTCAATGGTGCCAGGTACATATCAATCTCTTATACTTGTCATTTTCCTACATCCAAGTGTTGTATCGAATACGAGTTTTCAAGAAGTATAAACATATCGAGTGTGGATACAATTTCAAACCATGTTTCTTGTGCACATACTTGGAATTAGTAAACTCAATATTAGATGCTCCTTATTTATGGACATGAATGGTGGTAGGTTGTAATTGATCAGCACACTACTACTAAGTTCACCACTTCATTGATTAATGCACACATGGATTGATCACATAGAGACCAACACCAAGTTTTAAGTGACAATTTTCTTGACTAAATTCTGGCCATGTTCTATCAATGTGCTTGAAGGCTCGCGTGCTGTGTAAGTTGGCTCTCTTGAAGGACTCTCTGGTATCCATCAAACTCGTGTGAACTCCACTCAATCTCTGGAGGTACCTCAAGCTCCTGAACTCTGTCATCATCAGCATCGACTCCTAATTCACTAGTTGGTGTAAAATCTAGAGACCTACTAGTCCTAACATCGACTCAAGTGAAGCGTGGGTAAAGGTCGTTAATGCGAGGAACTCTATATGTGGCCTAGTCGACTCGTGCTTGTGGCAAGAGGGACATGTCAATAAACGTACAAGCTCCTTGATGATGCAGGACAAATGGAAAAAATGTCCACATCCTTGAGCATATCCACCGATATTATCTATGTTCTTGAGGCATAGAGCAAAGCAGGAATTGCAAAGAAATGGTGGTGCATCCTAAGGAAGAGGTCACCAAAAAACCTCCGTAAAGTAAGACATTGTTACGTCAAAAGACCTGTGGAACTCCCGAATATGCAAGATCAATTGCTCTGCCCTTTGCGCAATCCTCTCCATGATCATATGCTGTTCTGCCTCCGCTCTAACACTCTCTCCCTGAGACCGGGCTTGATCAAAAAAGCTTGATCAAAAAGTAAAGCATAGAAAAAATTGATTAGTCTATCTAATTTGGTATAACTTAAAGAAATTTACAAGTTTAGATCTTAATTATAACACCTTTACATACAAAAAGAGAGACCTACTAGGTGGATATCAATCTCTTTCACCAGACACGCCTCTATAGTGGCCGCCTCTATGGTCCCTGTAATAATGTTCTAAGATGATCAATCTCTGCTCTTTCCTCTAGCAACTATTTGCGAGGCTTTCGCTCGCAAATGTGGAGCCCTACACGACATAATCAACATCCATCAATTTTAAAAATATAAAAAAGTTGATATAAATACGTAAACAAACAACTATGAAAAACCTAAAGAATTAATGAAAATATATAGATACCTCAACGTCTATCAGCATCGATCATCCAAACATACACACCACGTGCTAGATTCCCTTAATGAGCTACGCACGTCAATCCCCACCTGACCGCCTAGTGCCTCAATAGTAGACAAAGGTAAAAATGGAGGATCTACAGTAGCAACTACATGTAGGGCTGGTGGAGGCCGCCTCCCCTGGTCCTGGAGATAATCTCAACCAACACTATCGCATGCCGATGCGGCTGGCGTAGTCAACCTGCTCCCCTAAGACAGACTTCTTTGCATATAACTTCAGTACAAAATAGATGGGGATTTGATTACATATCAACAGATATGTGCCACCATAGGAGGATGCGAACACCACAAAATAGTAAGTGGCTTCACTACCCAGGCCACATGACACACGGCTATTAAGAAAAAGTTCGAAGTATGCTACATCTCTAATAGTACCAAGCTCACACACCTAATGATATGTCAAAGCCATGTGATACTGGAGCAATACGCTAATGTTCTTTCCACTCATCTATATAAACAACATTGTGAAGGCTATAAAGGGATGAGAGCATCGCCTCCAAGTCCAACATGATATGTAAAGTAGATG
The DNA here is from genome assembly GCF_041138505.1 of Cibotium barometz. Lineage (NCBI taxonomy): Eukaryota > Viridiplantae > Streptophyta > Polypodiopsida > Cyatheales > Cibotiaceae > Cibotium > Cibotium barometz. The sequence continues at coordinate 33,880,435 of NC_141065.1, forward strand.
ATGTGTCTCTAGCACTCCTACAGATAGCCACTAACTCACGGTCTATCTCTGCAATGAGGTCCACAATAGATGAGCGGCCCTACTCACATGACTCCATGCTAGACCATAAGCCTAACAGCACAAATGAGCAAGCCAATGTGAAAGGCTAATGTGAAAGGTACAATTCCTAGTGCTAAGCAAATACTACTTTACTCACACATTTGACACTCTTAGTGCCTACATAAGAAAACCCAAATGAGGAGGACTTAGTTGTTGACGAGGGTGCTACAATGCACGCTTGAGGTTGTAATTCATGTTAACACTCTTGAGTTAGTTAGGCTTAGGGTCTAGCATGGAATCACACGAGGAGGACCTAACAACACAAACGAGTAGGCCAATGTGAAAAGCACCTACTAGTGAATCAATAGTAGACAAATGTACAAATGGAGGCTCTACAACAGCAACTACATGTAGGGCTGGTGGAGGCCGCCTCCCCTGGTCCTGGAGATGATCTCGACCAACACTGCCGCATGCCGGGCTGGTGTAGTCAACCTGCTCCCCTAAGACAAACTTTGCATATAGCTTCTGTACGAAGTAGATGGGGATCTGGTGATCGGCTACATATCAACAGATATGTGCCACCATAGGAGGATGCGAACACCACAAAATAGTAAGTGGCTTCACTGCCCCAGGCCACATGCCACACGGCTATTAAGAAAAAGATCCAAGTATGCTACATCTCTAATAGTACCAAGCTCACACACCTGATGAAATGTCAAGCCATGTGATACTGGAGCAATACACTGATGTTCTTTCCACTCATCTATATAAACAACATCGTGAAGGCTATAAAGGGATGAGAGCATCGCCTCCAAGTCCAACATGATATGTAAAGTAGATGATGTGTCTCTAGCACTCCTACAGATAGCCACTAACTCACGGTCTATCTCTGCAATGAGGTCCACAATAGACGAGCGGCCCGCCTCACATGCTAGACCATAAGCCTAACAACACAAATGAGCAGGCCAATGTGAAAGGCTAATGTGAAGGGTACAATGCCTAGTGTTTAGTAAATACTACTCTACTCACACATTTGACACTCTTAGTGCCTACATAAGAAAACCCAAATGCGGAGGACTTAGCTATTGACGAGGGTGCTACAGTGCACGCTTGAGGTTGTAATTCATGTTAATACTCTTGAGTTAGTTAGGCTTAGGGTCTAGCATGGAATCACACGAGGAGGACCTAACAACACAAACGAGTAGGCCAATGTGAGAAGAACCTAGTGAATCAATAGTAGACAAAGGTACAAATGGAGGCTTTACAACAGCAACTACATGTAGGGCTGGTGGAGGCCGCCTCCCCTGGTCCTGGAGATGATCTCGACCAACACTGCCGCATGTCGGGCTAGTGTAGTCAACCTGATCCCCTAAGACAAACTTTTCATATAGCTTTTGTGTACGAAGTAGATGGGGATCTAGTGATCGGCTACATATCAACAGATCTGGTGATCGACTACATATCAACAGATATGTGCCACCATAGGAGGATGCGAACACCACAAAATAGTAAGTAACTTCACTGCTCCAGGCCACATGCCACACGGCTATTAAGAAAAAGATCCAAGTATGCTACATCTCTAATAGTACCAAGCTCACACACCTGATGATATTTCAAGCCATGTGATACTGGAGCAATACACTGATGTTCTTTCCACTCATCTATATAAACAACATCGTGAAGGCTATAAAGGGATGAGAGCATCGCCTCCAGGTCCAACATGATATGTAAAGTAGATGATGTGTCTCTAGCACTCCTACAGATAGCCATAATCGAAGCATGTTTGGATTGGTAATTAGCGCCCAGTGCGGATTTTTCAAGTCTCTTGGTGCTTAAGAGGCCATGGAAAATCCGGGCCTTCCCCATACCGTCGTACCCAAACATGCTCCGCCGATGGGGACCAAACTTTGCAAGTATTTGGGGGGGACCCACCCCCACATGCTTGCAAACTTTGGTCACAATCAGAGCATGTTTGGATTGGTAATTAGCACCCAGTGCGGGTTTTTGAAGTCTCTTGGTGCTTAAGAGGCCATGGAAAATCCGGGCCTTCCCCATACCATCGTACACCCAAACATGCTCCAATGGGGACCAAACTTTACAAGCATGTGGGGGGGACCCACCCCCAGATGATTGCAAAGTTTGGTCACAATCGGAGCATGTTTGGATTGGTAATTAGCGCCTAGTGCGGGTTTTTCAAGTCTCTTGGTGCTTAAGAGGCCAAGGAAAAATCCGGGCCTTCCCCATACCATCGTACCCAAACATGCTCTGATGGGGACCAAACTTTGCAAGCATGTGGGGGGGGACCCACCCCCACATGCTTGCAAAGTTTGGTCACAATCGGAGCATGTTTAGATTGGTAATTAGCGCCCAATGGGGATTTTTTAAGTCTCTTGGTGCTTATGAGGCCATGGAAAATCCGGGCCTTCCCTATATCATCGTACCCAAACATGCTCTGATGGGGACCAAACTTTGCAAGAATGTGGGGGGGACCCATCCCCACATGCTTGCAAAGTTTGGTCACAATCGGAGCATGTTTGGATTGGTAATTAGCACCCAGTGCAGGTTTTTGAAGTCTCTTGGTACTTGAGGCCATGAAAAATCCGGGCCTTCCCCATACCATCGTACCCAAACATGCTCCGATGGGGATCAAACTTTGCAAGCATGTGGGGGGGACCCACCCCCACAATCATTGGAATGTTGCAGGTGCGTTGGTTAAGCCAAAGGCCATGACGTGAACGGCAAACACTCCAAACTCTGTTATAAAAGCTGTTTTAGCTTGGTCCTCTACTGCAATTGTGATCTGAATATAACTAAAGTACCTGTCTAAAAAGCTATAAGCGTCCTTGCCTGCAACTCTTTCAAGCACATGTTTCGAATACGGCAAGGGGTAATGATATCTTCTGGTGGCTGCATTAACCTTTTTGAGATCAACGCACGCTCTAAGTTTCCCATTCTTCTTTGGTACAATGACTATCCGAGAAACCCATTTTGAGTGCTCAATAGGGTATATGAATCCACATTTTATAAGCTTTTCAATTTCCTCTTGTACAATCTTTGCATACTTAGGATTCATTGGGTAGGGTTTAGCAGTGCTAATCATTGGAATTGTGTGTTGCACCACATTGGGTGAAACACACTTCATATCATGGTATGTCTAAGCAAATATGTCCTTGAATTCTTTAAGAAGCATCTTAAGTGTAGCTTCTTCCATCTTGGTGAGGTCTTGAACAATAAAAACTGGTTTAGACTCCTCACCTGGATCTGCTAGTTCTATCTCCTTAACTACCGCCGGGACATAGGACATGAAATCCATTAGTCTGGACACATTCAATGGTACTTTTCGAGATATCGACCCTTGACTAGGGACTGGTGAAGATGGAATCACTTCCTCTTCGATGGGATCAGGCATTCCCTCACTAAACATTCTTTCAAGCAAGAAGGGTGTCTGCCCACTTCCTGATGTCCTATCCTCACTTTCTTCCCGAATGATACTAGGCATAGCTAACGGTTTATGGCTCCTCCTGTGAGGCTGAACTCGGGTAGGAAACACTATGTCTGGGATCTTGATTTTTCTAGGTTCTGGCTCCAGTTCTCTTTGTGTTTCTTCCACCAAACCCCTTAAGTGTTGCACTCGTTCAATCTCCTCTACTGGGTTTGGGTAAGTCCCAATCTTTTTCTTGAGGGTTTTTGGCCCACGTGGCTTGTCTTTGAGAGTCTCAGTCAATCTGGGTAGCCGAGAGGGCATTAGATGACTTGGTTGTGGGGCAGGAGGAGTTTCTTTTGTTTCCCCTGATTTATGTTTTTGCTTGATTCTCCTTCGTTGTGCTCCCGAGTAGTGGCTTTGGTCCCCATGGTTTCTATTGAATCAGAATCATCTTCAGGATCATTCATATACACAGGGTCATCTCCTGTCCCTATATTAGTCTTTGAACAAGGTTTGGAGCTTGTGGCATTAAGCGATCTCTTCTGTCGTGTTTTCTTTTTCTTTGCTCGAGTAATTGATGCAGTATCCCTCTCTTCAAGAATGTAGTTTTTATTTTGAAGCATTGACCGTGTGACTACATTTGTGATTACAACAGGTGTGATTCCTAGTGCCTCATTGGTGACCTCAACCAAATTCAATGGCGTAATCTTGGGTGCACTTGCATTATGTGGACATTGAGCAATCAAATGATCTATGCCACAACGATTACATGTAAGTACTGGCATTCCCGACGTGCTCCCTTGATTTGGTTGCATTTGAGTGGCGATCTTCTATAGCCTATTAGGGCACTCCGCTACACGATGCGGTCCACCACAATCGTAGCATTGAAGAGGTGGTCTCCTGGCAAAGGTATTAAGGTTTTGCCCTCTTGTGTGGCGAGAGCAGCCGTTTGATATATAGGCTTGAATTGCCCAAAATGATCCTCCATGTAATACTCGGGAGTCATTTCAAACGTATCAATCCCATATGGAATAGTGGGGTCTATATCCTCTTCATAATCCCCACACGCACTATGTGACTCACAACCCATCTGGTTTATATAAGGATAACCCTCGGGATGCGGAGGTTGTGGTCCTAGCACTGGCGGTGGTACGGCACCGACTGGACTAAATTTGGGTTCCCTAGAACTATGTGTTGTGACGATTGCTCGACAGGTGGTGGTGCAGGCATCAGTATGCGGGTACTTGAGGTGTGTTTGACCAGGCTAGTGGTGCCTGATTAGCTAACATACGCTTAAGTACTAGGTAATCCTTAGATTGATGGCCATACTTACCACATGTATTGCAAGTCCCATTGAATTTAACTCTGAATGTGGGACATTCACTCGTGCTATGTGGTCCTAAGCAAACCGAACACCATTGTTTCTCTCTTCTTGGGTACATATGGCTATTTTGAGGAGCTCGATTACCCTCAAAGTATTCTTGGAGAGCCTTAGTAAGGTCAGCTATAGACATTTCAGATAGCGGAGGTTGTGGTCCTAGCACTGGCAGTGGTAACGGCACAGACTGGACTAAATTTGGGTTCCTTGGAACTATGTGTTGTGACGATTGCTCGACAGGTGGTGGTGCAGGCATCAGTATGCGGGTACTTGAGGTGTGTTTGACCAGGCTAGTGGTGCCTGATTTGCTAACATACGCTTAAGTACTAGGTAATCCTTAGATTGATGGCCATACTTACCACATGTATTGCAAGTCCCATTGAATTTAACTCTGAATGTGGGACATTCACTCGTGCTATGTGGTCCTAAGCAAACCGAACACCATTGTTTCTCTCTTCTTGGGTACATATGGCTATTTTGAGGAGATCGATTACCCTCAAAGTATTCTTGGAGAGCCTTAGTAAGGTCAGCTATAGACATTTCAGATAGCGGAGGTTGTGGTCCTAGCACTGGCGGTGGTAACGGCACAGACTGGACTAAATTTGGGTTCCTTGGAACTATGTGTTGTGACGATTGCTCGACAGGTGGTGGTGCAGGCATCAGTATGCGGGTACTTGAGGTGTGTTTGACCAGGCTAGTGGTGCCTGATTTGCTAACATCATACGCTTAAGTACTAGGTAATCCTTAGATTGATGGCCATACTTACCACATGTATTGCAAGTCCCATTGAATTTAACTCTGAATGTGGGACATTCACTCGTGCTATGTGGTCCTAAGCAAACCGAACACCATTGTTTCTCTCTTCTTGGGTACATATGGCTATTTTGAGGAGCTCGATTACCCTCAAAGTATTCTTGGAGAGCCTTAGTAAGGTCAGCTATAGACATTTCAGATATCTTGGGCTCCTCGGCAATAGGTTTTATAGCCATTGGCTTGTGCCTAGATACTTGCGAACTAACAAACTTTGTCTCCAAAGACACCTTTTTACCTGTAAATCATCAAGTTGTCTTCTAACTGGATTGCATGGCAGTGACTGCTTCCCATGTCGTAAGACCTCTAATGACTAGGCCATTGTATATGTCGTCGTGGCACAATCCTCGGATGAATCTATCAAGAAGTTTGTTGTTATTGAAGCACTCATCGGGAATACGACAAGAATTTAGATGCTTTAGTCGACTAATAAAGTCTCTCACTGACTCTCCTTCCTCGCGTTCAGTTTTTTGGAGTTGAGATGCTACACCCCAAAGCACACCCTCACATATGTATTCTTTCAAGAACAATCTCTTGAGAGTGGGATAGTGAGTACACTCTTCAACCCTTAAAGTTCGATACTAATCTCCGGCTTTTTCACTCAAGGTTAAGCCTAAGGCTTTACACTTATGTAGCTCATTGTGCTCTTCAATGTGCTTTCTAACATCTTTGTTACCCCACTGAAGTTTTGAGTGAGCTTGGCAACTTGTACCGCCTTACTTCTAGGCTCTCTCTTAGGTATGCCATGCATGTTTTCCACAATAGATCGTCCGATCGTTTGAGCAAACACTGCTAGATCACCTAATTGAGCAGGCATAGCTAGTGGAGGCACTTCTGGGATGGCCTGGTTGACAGGAGTTGGCAGTGGTCTTGGTATGTATGCAGCTCACGTAGGATATGATATGTGACTATGCATAGCTCCTCTTGGATAAGCGTTCTGATAAGGATACGCCATTGGCATAATAGGAGGCGTAGGAGCTACATGAGCATGAGTAGTGATAGAGGTACATATGATCGATATGCACTGGTACGCACTGTTGTAGATACTGTACCACTAGGTAGCGGTGTTGTACTAACTACAGTGGTGGTAACGGGTGCACTTTCCATCATGTTCATCATCAGAGTAGGCATTGTGGATTCCCTAATGAAAAGTTGAGCCAAAGTTGGAAAGCTAAAGTTACTGCTCGTGGGCTCAACCTGCATTGAGATCCCAGTTTGACACTCTTAGTGCCTACATAAGAAATCCCAAATGAGGAGGACTTAGTTGTTGACGAGGGTGCTACAATGCACGCTTGAGGTTGTAATTCATGTTAACACTCTTGAGTTAGTTAGGCTTAGGGTCTAGCATGGAATCACACGAGGAGGACCTAACAACACAAACGAGTAGGCCAATGTGAAAAGCACCTAATGAATCAATAGTAGACAAAGGTACAAATGGAGGCTCTACAACAACAACTACATGTAGGGCTAGTGGAGGCCGCCTCCCCTGGCCCTGGAGATGATCTCGACCAACACTGTCGCATGCCGGCTAGTGTAGTCAACCTGCTCCCCTAAGACAAACTTTGCATATAGCTTCTGTACTACGAAGTAGATGGGGATCTGGCGATCGGCTACATATCAACAGATATGTGCCACTATAGGAGGATGCGAACTCCACGAAATAGTAAGTGGCTTCACTGCCAATCAAGTTTAATTATCAACTTTCCTTGATCTAGTTATCAGACTCTTTGCTCCACCATCAACCACGTTAAAAGAATAGTTACTCTAATTTTCATACTGACAAAACTTTCTAAGTTTCGTCCATTACTTGGCTCAGTTAAATGCAACTTTTTCTCGACTCAATTCCATTAAATCTAAGTTTCTGTTCACTTTTGGATCCTCGATCCTTTCAAGTATTCTAGATTCCTTTCCCAGGGAATCTAGGAATAATTCAGTCCAAGTAATTACATTCATTCACTAAGCATGTTTCTGATCTTTTTCTGATTAAAAATTATCCATGTTTTCTCGATGCATTCCTATGAATATTTTCACATTCTTTCTCAAAATTCTCAAAATAAAATATGCTCAATATTCTTCTTTTTGAATAAAAGATTTATGCATAACGACCTCATGGGATTTACAAAATCAATTATACCCATATTTTCTCTTTCAGCATAAACACTAATTCATTTTTATCTAAATGAATCATTTCCATAATTCTCGTAAATTGAATGAATCTAGAAAATTTGTGCATAACCTTCTTTATTTTTCTAACAAATGAATAATGCTCAAAACTCCACTTTTAGCATAAAATTTATTATGCATAATTTCATTTTCTAATGATATAAATTCTACCATAGTCTCCTCGCATTTTCTATGAAATGAGAATGCCTAAAATTCCACTTTTGACATAAAATTAATTTATGCAAATCCTTCATTTTCTAATGATAAAATTTTACCATAGTTTTCTCACGTTTTCTATGAAATAAGAATGCCCAAAATTTTACTTTTAATAAAAAAAATTAGTTTATACATAACCTTCATTTTCTAATGATAAAATTTTGCCATAGTTTCCCCGCATTTTCCATGAAATGGGAATGCTCAAAATTACACTTTTAGAATAAAATTTATTATGCATAAACCTTCATTTTCTATTGATAAAATTTTACCACATTACTTCCCCATATTTTCTATGAAATAATAATACTCAAAGTTCCTCTTTTAGAATAAAAATTATTTATGCATAAACCTTCATTTTCTACACTGATAAAATTTTACCATAACTTCCTCGCATTTTCTATGAATTGAAAATACTCAAAATTTTATTTTTAATATAAAAGTTAGTTTATGCATAAACCAAAGCTTAAACATAAACATTAATTCATCATAAATCAAGAAAAGCATGGTTTTAAGATAAAAATAAATAAAATACTTCCCAAGCATGAGGGAGATTGGGAAGAAGATTACCATTGAAGAAGAGAGTAAAACACCATTTTTTAAGGCTTACCCTTGGTTTTTGGCTTGATTCTTTTAGAGAGAAGAGAAGCCCACAAGAGAAAGCTTGGCCACCAAGAAGAAGAGGATGAGTGAAGCTCCAAAGCTTCACAATGGAGAGGCAAGGTAGAGAGATAATGTAAATACACTAAACTAAAAATTACACTAGCTCCAAAGCTTCACAATGGAGAGGCAAGGTAGAGAGATAATGTAAATACACTAAACTAAAAATTACACTAGCATAGAGTTACTCTAATACGAAAATACAAAGGATTGGGGGTCTATTTATAGGTGAGGGAGGCCACCAACAAAGTCCAACTGGGATCTAGAGGCTTCCAACTTTAGTTTGATCCAATTTGGACAAGTTTTAGACTAGTTAAACCCATTTTCTGATCCAGTTTGATGAGAGAGAAAATATCTAGCCTCTTTATGATTTTTTTGAATAAAAAAATGCCCCCTTGAGGTGATTTCTAGGTGCCTCCTTCATGAGCTCCACTCCCCCCTCCTGAGGTGTCAAAAATCTATTTTTTTACTAATAAATCTCCATTTTTTTACTATTAAGTCTTGTACTAGTCAACTCTTCATCTTATGTGAGAATTTACTCCTTTTTGGGGGATTTTCTTTTATTCTTGTATTTTTCTCATTCCAACACTTGGATTAACCCTATTGGCCCTTTAGAACACTCTTTCGACACCTTAATCTATAATTTTCTGAAAATGTGGACCCTTAGGCTAAGGTGTCTAATGCTGCACATATTCAATTAAATTCTAATGCATATTAGAAAACTCTTTTTGAACTTCTCTTTTAGGGGAATTCATCTTAAATAAAAGGGATAACTTTATATCCAAAAATATCTCAAAATTGTATTACCTCTCTCTATAATATTTTCTCTCTATATGCCAAAAACAAAGGAAAACATTGTTTTCTTGCATTTTGAAATAGGGGATGATTACAGAGACTAAAGGGGAGGTTCTTACATCTTTACATCTCAAAAGCTGGAGGGAGGAATCTTACAAATTTAAAGTCTCTATTTTTTATGATAGTTTATTCAAGGATAATTTTTCACTTTGGAGATAGTTTGATCTTTAATGATACCCCTTTTAACCATCAGATTATCTTGGTGAGGTTGAGACCTCATGTTGTAATGCTTCATTAGAGTCTTCCTGATGGTGGGATAAAGCACCTCCACACATGAAATAGTTCTTTCTTGATGCATTTGCCAATGCAAAGTTGCTATTTTGCATGACATCAATGTATAAAGAGAATAGGATAGTTTATGTGAACGGCCATGTTAGTGGACACACCAAGGATTCACCTAGAGAATTTTCCATAAGATTAAGGGGTCTCATTTGGAGACACACCAAGGATTCACAACATAATTTAATCAACATGAAGAAAAAATATCATGCATAACACTATTTTCACGATGCACGGGGCTATTCATGCCAAGGTGTCCCAAATAAAGATTCCCTTATTAAAGTTGAGTGGATTTTTCATGTTTTGAAAACAAAACATTAAAAACCTTGAAAAATCACATAGATTTTGATGACTTTACCCTCTCAAAGCATTTCATAGTTCGGGCATGCTGATTTTTACGTAAATCTTGTGACTTTTTTGCAACTATGAAGTTCTTTAAGAATATATATTACATTTTCTAAGAACATAATAGTTGCAACATGACATATATATTCTTCTCCTTTTAATGTACTATTACCCATTACATATCTACACTTATGTTGCTTAGTATTTACATTTTTTATCACTATCACTATAAGGGAATGAGGGCATACTAGCGATCATATGAGTGAAAAATAAATGGGATGTTGGGCCTCATTTTGTTGGTACGACCATTGGTAAAAGAGCTAGTACGAGATCACTGGTAAACGAGCACCCCTACTAACAAAAATTTCACTGGTATAAATACTAGTAGGAGCGTTGTTTACCAATGAAAATTTAAAAAAAAATGAATAGAGCATGAAAAATGTAGCACTTTTGCTTTTTACAGTATTAAAAGTTATGCGCATTTTAAGATGCACGTAGCTTTAAATTGCATTTTGCATGCAAGCAACCAAAAGCAAAGTATGGGGCTTCTTTTATGCTCTATATAGATAGTTAATACACTATTACACTACAATTGTGATCCAAACTTACATAGACTTGGTCGTTCACACAAATGTCGACATGGGACATGGATGCTTAACAACTAAACACACACGAAATCTATGGAAACTCTCTTTCATTGAGCATAAAATATACATGGATACTAGTAGTTGATGGAATCCATGTAGGCTTTATGCCTAATCAAAGACCCTACACACTTGTTCAGATTGGACATAAAGTGTCCATGGCTTACATGGATGCATCTCATCCATGATTAGCATGATTAGCATGGATGATATAAAGTGTCCATGGCTTACATGGATGAATATCATCCATTATTAGGCATGCATGTCAATTGATTACCATAAGGCATCCATACTTTGTGTAGATGCTTTTTCTAGTAGCATGTATCCAAGCCATGATGCTTTACATCCAATCAACAAGAATTTACACTTGTTGCTGTGATTGGGCGGCGTAAAAAAGCATCCATAATTGTTGGGCAACATAAATGCTTGCCTGTCTTGCTCGATAATTGGATGTAAAGTGCCCATGGAATGCCAAAATGCTACTTGCATAGCCTCTAAGCATGCCATGGACGCTTTGCATCCAATTCTCAAGAGCAAACATGCTCGTCGAGTGAATGCAATGCAGCCATGCCACACAAAGACACTATGTGCATACACCACAACAAATGAAGAGCACAATCCAGTGAAGAGCAAACATGCTTGTCGAGTGAATGCAGTGCAGCCATGCCACACAAAGACGCTACGTGCGTACACCACAACAAATGAAGAGCACAATCCTGTGAAGAGCAAACATGCTCGTCGAGTGAATGCAATGCAGCCATGCCACACAACATCGTGAAGGCTAAAAAGGAATGAGAGCATCGCCTCCAAGTGCTTGTGTAATGAAAAAAAATACTTCCAAGAACTCAAGGGTGCACCATAAATAAGTAAAGAAATGAACTATGAAAGACAAGTACTCTTACCTTGAGAAGAAGATAAGTAGGCAATGCATTGCTATAGTCATATTTGGTAGTGACGTGTGTGAACACACTAGAACCAATCGAGGCACTTATTCCCTCTTTAGGAGGTTCTTTTCCCCATGCTAGTATACACCCATCTTGGGGTGTACTTATCATCTTTGTGTACAACACACATTTATTACTTATCTATCTATCATCTCAATGTATGCTCCCTTGAGCTTCTCCACTATGTGTGTGTGCATTCTTATAAACCTATTTCCAACATTTGGTATCAAAGCATACGCTCCTCGCCCGTGTGTTGCTACCTACCCTTCACCATGAGTCACTTGTCTTCTTAAATCGGATTAAGGGCCTCTTTTGGGAGAAGAAAGAGGACTGTGAAGTGTACTGATGTTTTGAGGGGTTTGATTTTTGTTTCATGTGTTTTGGGGACCATTCACGCGATTTTTGAGTTTCTCCAAACATCTTCGGGGACTAGATTTACACTGTTCTTCATCAAATTATGGAGTAGTTTTGTCAAATCTACTACAAACAATGATAGAATTTTTTGTGGACCAAAGGATGACTTAATGGAGGCCCCTGCCCACACTCCAAAAAAATAATAAAGCTCATAGAGTACATATAAAAATTGTTAGGAGAGGGGATGTTGCATGGCCACCAACCTCAAGTGTATGGTTGTTGATAGCTGCAGTGAAGTAAAGTTAAGAATTATTGCATGCGGGTGCTCCCCCCACCTGCTCGTTTGCTGTTGCCCTGTGCCCCCCTTCGCCACCCTGCTCGTGCCTGCACCTCCTCGCTTGCCTTGTGTCTGCCCCCTCCCCTCTGTCCTACCCGCCTGCATCTCCCTTTGCTCCCCTTGCTCCTGCCTTTGCCCCCTCCTTTCTCTTGCTTGGGCCCCTACCCACTTACGCCTTTACACCTCTTCTCTCCCCCTAATTCCCCCTTCGCCCCCTACTCACGCATGTGCCCCCCCTTGCTCCTGCCTGCCAAGCACCGCCTCCCCCCCCTTCTCCTCCTATTCCTACCTACACCTTCTCCCACCTTTTGTGCCCCTTCCTTTTTCTTCCCTTCATTCCCTCTTATATGCTCCCGACATCCTCCCTGCCACCCCCCTGCGCTCATGCCTCTTGTCTTGTCGCCTCCCCTTCTTCCATCGTCTCATCAGCAACACCCTCAGCTTGTGGGGTTGTTTCTCTACTTTTGGCAAGCTTTGGCCTCTTCTGGTCTTCGCCCCTCTAGGAGGACTCCATGGCAGCCACACTCCGTCTCCCCCAACCAAGGCCGTTGTTAGCGGACCTGCTACTACGACAATAGCATCCCTAGAGGGGGTATGCGTATCTACCGAGCTAAAACCTCAGAGTTAACAATCCCGAGCTATAATTTTCCACATGCATTAGTTCATATATTTATCCAAGAAATTCTACAACATACTAGAAAAAAGGGTTAGTGGGGATACATGTTCAGTGGAATTTCTTAGCATGGCCTCCTCTACAAGCACACATGACATCTATATCCTCCCTATTTACTTGTATAAAGTACCTAGGGAAGAGTCCCTATCATGGCTATGTTCTCCATTACATTACCATGACCTTCTTTTTCTCTCTACGCCCCCTTAGGGAAAGTACTTAAGGAGGAGTCCCTAAGATAGCAAGATCTCCTCTGCATGCACATGAACTAGGATAACTTGGTGTGAAAGAAAGCAATCCCAAGTACTTTCTCTAGAGAAAGTACTTGGGATAGCTTGTAAAAGAAGGCAAGCGCAAGTACTTTCGCTGGCAAAAGTACTAGGGACAACATCTCAAAATTGCCATAACTCTCACATCTAATGTCTAAATATATCCATCCAGCCACTCAAATTGAAGGGAAAATGCCATTTGAGTGCATTAAATGGGTTAAATCTTACCCCAAAAAAAACTTGATTTACTATGAAATTTTTTAAAAATAAAGATCTAGATCTACAATTGGATAAGTTTGAAAGCTATTTCTTATGCTTTTTTAGCAACATTACTTAAGTCTACTATCCCAGTATATGTATCTTGGGATGATCTCCTCTACAGACCCATGAACTCCTTGTCCTTCCTAATTTTGTTAATTAAGTGCATGGAGAGGAGTCTCTTGCATGGGCTTGATCTCCTTTACATATGCCTACATTCACGTGTCTTAAATCCACCAGCTCTCTCCATGCCACCTCACATGTAACTCCTAATATTCAGTTGTGCTTGTTTTCTAGCCATTGTGTAATATCAATGTTTCTTTCTTGGAATGTTAAAAATATATAATTTAATAATATATCCACATTTCTTGGATAAACATGCTGGTGGGATCATGTGATTTTTCTCAAAAAGTTAGTAATTGCCCCTCTTTTGTGATACCTTAGCTCGGGAGCTCGTGGGTTTTAGCTCGAAAAATGTTAAAAATACATAATTTAATAATATATCCACATTTCTTGGATAAACATGCTGTGGGATCATGTGATTTTTCTCAGAAAGTTAGTAATTGCCCCTCTTTTGTGATACCTTAGCTCGGGAGCTCGTGGGTTTTAGCTTAGAAAATGGTAGGTCCCCCCTAGAGGCCTCCACTCTGGTATGCAAGATTGTCAGTAGCCGCCCCGCACATGGCTAACTCAGAGATCTCCTTCAGGCTAGCCTCCTAGGTGCACCTAAAAAGATCGTAAATATTCATCCAATTGGGGCGTGGCTACTATCAAGTTAAGTTCAATTCACAAGTAGCATCTGATCTTGTCATGCAGCTGAGCCCCGTTGCATTGCATATGGCCTAGGCCTTCTTTGCACGGTGGCAGCACGGCTTCAACCCGGCATCTAACCCTCTAGAGCTGGAGTTTCAGGCTTTCCTATGACAGTTTGCTTTCTAGGCCCCAGGAAGGAATACCTTCCTCTTCTCGTGCGGTGATTTTACTGGTGCCATCGAGAGAGTGATGGAATGCCCCCCCACCACTACCTCAGCCCTCGCACGAGCAGCTGGGGTTCCATCTCTCCGCATATGTGTTACCTCATTGGATTCTATGCCTCATCTGATATCTATTCCTAGCCTTCAGGATGACCCCATTATGCAGAGAGTGGAGTATTTTGGACTTCCATGCCAATGCTTCATTTGCAGACAGATGGATCATCTAGCCAGAGCTTGCCCTTAACGTCAATCTAGGAGACTGCCCCCTGGTGGTTCCTCCCTGCTTCCCACTTAAATTTGCACCAAGGGACCAAGGGAGGAGCAAGTTCCCAAGTAGCAGAGCACCAGGTACCAACCATAGATGACCCACCAACCGGATAGTGGCAGATGGTTGGCCCCGCGCCCGTGGCCCCGCACCCGCCGAGTCGGGCACTGAGCACCAAAGTTGAGCGTCATCGCTATGCATGCTAGGCTATGCATGCTAGGCTGGCAGCATACATGATGATTCAGTTCTGTCAAAGAACCATTATGAGCACTTATCTCATCACCTGCCCATAAACGACAGGCCCCCTCCAGTCATGGAGAGGGCCCCTCCGCCTCTCCCTTGCCCTCCCCCCCCCCCGATTTGGTGATCGATTCCTCGTTTGTGACTCCTCTTTGAGCCCTCACAGTGCCCACCAGTGGGGTCAGTTGACCCCAACCTCTCTCCGTCGAGCCTTCCCTAGCAGCCTTCCTCTTTGATGGATGCCTCTCAGTAATGTGCCTACCCGCTCCCCCTTGTCACCTCCCCTGCCTCCTCCCCACTCTCACCTCCGAGTGTTCCCATAGTCACTCCATCTACCCCTTTCTCTTCTTTTACAAGCCCACCATCTCCCCCCCTCCTCCTCTCCCAGAGAGCACTCCCATCGGCCCCCTGTAGTAGCCCTTGATCCGAAGACGAGAAAGCTGGCGAGTTCCGTTCATCACACCTGATTCATCGTTTCTCAGAGCTGGTGGAGATGACTTCAGCCTCATCGGTGAGGGCTCTCCCACCTCGGTCTCCAGGTGGGGCCCCCAGGATCTTGGGGCAGCCTGTGGATTATAGTTTCTTCCGGTGTCTTTCAACAGAAGGGACAGACACGTTTGACGAGACTATAGCCCCTATTCGGATATGTGTGGTCTTCCACCACTCCATACCCTCTATGCCAAAGAATGGCACAATGATCTTCTCTTTCCCCTCCTTGAGCACAGCCTCTGAGCGCAGCCTCAGGGGACAGAGTGGGATATCCAGAGTCGGTGGCCACTACTATTCAAAGCCAAGCAGTTGAGCTATTGTGCAGAGTGGGATATCCAGAGTCGGTGGCCACTACTATTCAAAGCCAGGCAGTTGAGATATTGCAGAATCTTCAAGATGTTTGCATCACCGATGTTCTTACTCATCTATGGCCTCTAGTCAAGATGGAGCTTGGTGAATCAGTCCACAGAGACCAGTAAGGGGAGATGGTGACCTTCAATTGGAGGTGCTGCTTTTTGTGTTCATGCATACCTTTATTGTACCTCTCCCCCCTTCATAGGTATCTTCATTGTGATCGATGGAGCATGGAGTATGCATGCTCTCACAATCAGACAAAGTGGTAGTACATAAAGGGTAGGATCCACACCCACTTGGCACGACTTCTCACCAGGACGGATTGTGACTATTCCCCGTCTAAACCCGCTCCCAAGACTCTTCAAGTGGAGGGCAGTTCCAATAGTTCTACCTCACATAGAGATTGATATGAGGATTATCTCATGGAACATTCAAGGTTTAGGGGGGCCTCAGTGCTTTTAGAGATGAGGCATCCTTAGAGGAGAGCTTCAGTGAGCTATGGTAGGGGGACCGTGTCAGCTAGGTCTAAGGCCAAATTTTGAGGCAGAAGTGAGCTGAGTCTAGTCAAGAGGAGGTCAGAGGAAGGTTAACAAGACCATCGGAAAGGCCTTAGGAGTGTTTTTATCAAGTTTGCAGACGTTGGAGAATCATAAAGGATACTAGAGGATTAGTTTTGGACTAGAGTAAGCCATCCGAATTCGAAGCCAGGTAATAGTAAGAAAACTGACGTGTCTGGGGCATCCAAGAGAGAGTATTATCTCAGGAAGAGGTCAGTTGACTAGTTCTGAAAGGTTTTGAGACCTGTTTGTGAAGCTATCTAATGGTGCAGGACATCTTGGGATTATTCTGAAGAGAAAATTGCAGAGACATAAAACAAAGAGTTGACTTCAAAAGCAGGTTCTTAGTATTTCTACATCCGCTCTCGCTGGAGGTGTGTTTGGTCAACTGAGCGTCAACTGTGGTCAAGAGAGGGTTTTAGGTGATAGATCAAAGATATTGGAGGTCAATGTTAACCATAGAGGACAATTGAATCAACAATTGCAATAATTTGGGAGGCTAGGAGGGTAGTGAAGTATTCCTTTGGGGCAGCTGAGGACTAGGGAATAGTGACTGGGTGTGCTGGTGTCCTATAGTGTTATGTTTGCTGGGGTTTGGTGCTTGTGATAGACTCCTCTCACAGTGGTGTGCTTCAGATAGAGTTATAGAGGTAGTACTTCCTGAAGCCATCAATGGGTGTGTAGATACACAAGAAAGCATCTACAAGCTTCACATAAGTGATATTGATCTCTGAATCTTTCGAGTGAAGTTTCTACTCCTATACTCTTCATTTCTTTTATACACCTTGCAGGTCTCCATTATCAACAGTGACCTTATTAGTAGCCACCTTGGTTGCATCAAAGAGCACTCAGCACTTTGCAAGTTGCATGATTACTTGATTGGGTATTATCAGAAATGGCAAACAGTGATGTATTTTGGATGTTATCCACTAAGGATAAGCTTGACGGGACCAACTACCCATTATGGTCCTATATGATGTGGCATGTATTGGTAGCCAAATGGCTATGGAATCCTATGGTTGGTGTTGAGAAACATCTTGGTTCCTCCGATGAACATGATGCAAAAAGGCAAATATGTAGAAACGGACTCAATTTCACATGGCGCATTACCACATCATAGCATACCTCCTACACAAGAACAACAAAGTGGAATGGAAGAGATGCACTTCTTTGTCAGTTAAGAGTATCCTTCCTCACATTCGGTCATGCAGGACTATTAAACATGCTTAGGATGCACTTGCATCATTGTACCAGATATGTAATGAAGCACGTGTTGCCTATATACACAAGCAATTAGAGTCAGAGCATATGGATGAGAGAGACTCCATGAACAGTTTCCTTACAAAATCAAGGATTTTAAGGAGCAGTTGGTTAGTGTTGATAAAATATATCCTGATAGTTCATTGGTTCTTACTGTCTTGAATGTGTTGCCAAACTCGTATCAAGGTTTTGCTTCTACCATTAGACTCATGAGATGAAAGGCAATCTAAATGCCTTAGAGTTTGAGGAGTCAATTTATGTACTCTTGTGTTATGTGCACATTATATGTGCACATTATATGTGTATATACTAGGAGGCTAACCCACCCTAGGCATGTGAGCATGGGAGCATGGGAACATGCTCTAGTGGGACTAGGGTTAGGCCTAACCTTAAGTTGAGCTTAAGGTCAGGCAACCAAGGGTCACACATGGAAATGGAAGGTCAAGAGTCACTCTGGAAATGGAAGGTCAAGAGTTACTTTAGAAATGAAGAGTCAAGAGTCACTTGATAGATCTCCTATATAATAGGGGCATGGGCCACTCTCAAGGGATGTTCTCATGTGTAGAGTATTGTGTCTACTCTCTTGCCAAGTGCTGCTGGAGTGAAGTCATATCTCTTGGTGGTATGGGACACTAAGGTAAGATATGTGATACTTCATTGTATTTATGTGTGCACCCCTGGGCTCGGGGGTGGTCAGGTGGATGAGTATATGCCTGGTTTATGCATAGTGATTAACTAGAGAGATCTATGGGATTTTAAAAGTGGTATCAGAGCGATCTCTAGTTCATTTTGGATGTTTTTTCTCCTCTTAATTCTCTCATTATACCAAATTTTTTTGCATTTTTAAAGTAAATTTTAAAATTTACTAAGCAAAAAAAATGTTATTTTTTGGTTTATTTTGGTGTCTGATGCGTTGGTGGGAACGTGCTTCTCGACTTGGACGGACGTATCGACGATGCGGGGGAATGCCGTAAGTGTAAATGCTATTTTTCTCTCTTTTTCATGGGTAAATAAGCATTTTGCGCACATGATATTGTGGATAATTTTGGTAAAAAGATTCCCCTTACATCTCATGAAATTTTAGGAATTTTTTTCTTAAATTTTAAGACATTGTTTAACCATAGAAATGGTAAATTAGGCTTTTTTAGCAGTTTTTTGCGAAAAGCCCGCATGTGTGTTGATTGGCATCGTGCTTGTATGTCGTGTGGAGCTTATGCTTTCTCCCCTGTCTCTAAGAAAACACGGTGGCCAGGATGAGGGCAAGAAAACCTGGCAAGCGTAAAGAGTAGAATTTGGAAAGGTTAAGACTTTTTATGCCATATATGTGTGTCTTTGTACACAAATTTTATTTTGGCACACGCATTCACATTTGGTGAATGGGATGGTGTTATGGTTGAACCTTTGTTTGATTCCATTAGTCATGTGAGTTAATTTTTCCATGATTTTTTTTCGAGTTTATCTCGTGTGGAATTATTTCTTATTGGACTTGTTCCTTGCTTTCTTCGATGATGGCTGGAATCTGCATTCCAAGTGTGTCTTGCCTTTGACACTTGTCCATGATAATTTATTTTGCACTTGCTTAAGTGTGTTCTATGCTTCATTTCCTAAGCCTAAGACAAATTCTATCATGGGTTAGTTGATCTATTTGTTTTTGTGGATTTTATTGGATGGTTTCCAAGTTTTATATGGACTTATCAGCTTCTTCCTAGATCACTTGCGTCTAGGGGTTTTTAATGAGTGCTACACACATGTGTTTCACTTGCTTACTTTGGAGTTTTGCTTGAACAACACCACGTTCATATACTCCGGATTGATGAGCTGGCCACCAATTTTTAATGCTTCTTTTGGCATGATTAATGACCATTAGATGGCATGCATTGATTTTTATGATCAACTATGGTTTTCATGGATTCGAGGTGCTTCTATGCTTCTATCCATGGTTTTATGAGGATCTTTTGATCTTTTGGATAGCATCATGTGCTTTGAAGGTAGCATTTGCCTTCGTTTTTACACATAATTTTGGACTATGTTCCTTGTACTCTTGTACATATTCTAGCTTAGATACCTAGTTGCTTATGTATCTAGGTGAATTGTTATTTTTCTACCCCAACTTTACTGTGTGTATTGGGTAGTTATCATTAGAAAGGCGCCAATAATCCAAATTTTTTTCTAATGATGTACTCGGAAAGAGTTATTCTTTGATGTGGTCTCCGGTATTGGGTAGTTATCATTAGAAAGGCGCCAATAATCCAAATTTTTTTCTAATGATGTACTCGGAAAGAGTTATTCCTTGATGTGGTCTCCGGTATATAGAGACAGGTTTTAGTATGCGAAAGTCTGGGATAAGGCCGTTGCATTCCTTTTATATGCAGGATTTTGTTCATATTTCCTAGACGCATACTAGGGAGTTCCAAATTGGTAAGGTATGTATGGGTGGTATCATGGTGGTATGGGACATTAGTGATCCCTCACATATATTATCTTATCAGATAATTTGGGCTCAGGATTGTTGCCTTGCTTGCATCACTTGGCATGTTGACCCCAACATTCAAAGACAATCTCATTTTCTGACTTTCTTGAAGTTGTAGTGTAGGCATTCTCTAAATAAACTTCTTTCTATAGCTTGCATATTTTAATGTGTGTAATCTTGTCGGCATTTTCACTTGTTGAAATCTCTTTCTTTAGAGTTCAGCGAGTTTATCTTCTTGTGTTTGGATTAAGGAATTTTAGATTCTTCCTTTGTTGGCATTTCTTTCTCAAGTTCCATCCTTTAGGTGATTTATACAGTCCACTTGATGGTTTACGGATGTACATATGTGATCATCAAGACGTTGATGACTCCCTATGTTGATATGGGTAACTCAGGACATCGATAATTCCCTGTGTAGATGTGGGTACGTCGGGCCACCGATGGATCCCTAGTTCTTGCCGTTATAATGCCATGTCTTCCTACTTTATTCCGAATGGTTTGCAACAAGTTTGGAAACTACTTTAAGTATGAGTTCCTACTACGATCACCCGTAGTCTAATGGAAAAACAAAGCGTGTGAATCAGATTTTAGAGGATATGCTTCGTGCGTATATCTCTGGAAAACCATCGAGTTAGGAAAAATATCTTCCAATGATGGAATTTGCCTATAACAGTTTTAAGCATACGGTTCCTAGTTATAGCTTATGTATGGGTATCAACCCAGGGCACCTGTTGATGTCGGTCTTAAAAGGACATTGAGCTTGATGCATCGAGGGATTTCTTGTGTGATATGCAGGAAATGCTGACCCAAGCTCAGGATTCTATCAGGAATGCTCAAGATAGAGCACGATTTTATGTTGATAGGGGACGCTCACCTCGGTCTTTTGAGCTAGGAGCGTTGGTTTATTTGAAAGTTCCTAAAGATTCTCAGACTTTTTCAACATGAAAGTGCTCAAAATTATCTCCTAGATATTGTGGTCCATTCCGAGTTATACGTCGGACTGGCACGATTACGTATGAGCTAAAACTACCTCCATATGTTAGAGTTCATCTAGTATTTCACATCAGCAGGACTGAAAGAGAAGCTGGGAGGTCGAGGATTTATCCTATGTTCCACATGAACCTGAAAAGGTACTTGAATTCAAGGAAAGAAAACTTTGTAATCACTTAATCCTTGAGGTTAAAATTGGGTAAAAAAATAGGAAAATCGAGGATTCGACTTGGGAGTCAGTTGAGAACATTCAGCGCAGGTTTTCTTCTTTTCATTACAAGAGTGCAATGTTTTGAGAGAGGGAAAGTATGTTATGTGCACATTATATGTGCATATACTAGAAGGCTAACCCACCCTAGGCATGTGAGCATGGGAACATGCTCTAGTGGGACTAGGGTTAGGCCTAACCTTGAGTTGAGCTTAGGGTCAGGCAACCAAGGGTCACACATGGAAATGGAAGGTCAAGAGTCACTCTGGAAATGGAAGGTCAAGGGTTACTTTGGAAATGGAGAGTCAAGAGTCACTTGAGAGATCTCCTATATAATAGGGGCATGGGCCACTCTCAAGGGATGTTCTCTTGTGTAGAGCATTGTGTCTACTCTCTTGCCATTTCAAGCTACTAGAGCTAAGTGCTTTTGCAGCAGTGAAGTCATATCTCTTGGTGGTATGGGACACTAAGGTAAGATATGTGATACTTCATTGTATTTATGTATGCACCCTTGGGCTCGGGGTTGGTTGGGTGGATGATTATATGCATGGTTTATACATGTTTATGCATAGTGATTAACTAGAGAGATCTATGGGATTTTAAGATCTTGCAAGAAGAGCAATCAAGGTAAAATAAATATGTCATGCGTACAGGAGATTGTGCTTTTACTACTAGTCAACAAAGAGATAAAGGTGAATTCTTTCCTCAGGGTAGTTACAAGCCAAAATCAAAGTCATCAGGAAAGCCTACAGACAAGGAAGGTGAAAAGCCAAATAAAAGGGCAAATGCAACAATTGCAAGAAACCTAGTCACTAAATTAATGAGTGTAGGCAACGGCTAGAGAAGGAGAAAAAGAAAGACTTAGGTATGGTTATATAACTGATGCATCAGATTCTAATGCAAAAAACAAAGAATCTCTAAAACTATGCACATAATGATTGACTTTCATTGTGTAATGCAGTTATGACCCTTCGCATAAGAATTTATGCATGGCTTACAAATGTACATTTCTGGTATTTTGACAATGGTGCTAGTAAGCACATTACTTCTCCTCACAGTTTGTTCTCATCACTTGAATCTGCTCCACAGGGAAACACTGTAACATGTGCAAACAACTCCTCATATCTTGTAAAAGGAGTTGGTAAAATTGTTCTCTCACTGCTGGAAATGGTGAAACAATCACGCTTTCAGTTGTAATATATGTACTAGGGATCAAGAAGAATTTGCTATTTGTCTCTTCCCACCATTACTAAGACTCGATTAGTGGTTCAATTTGAGGATGATAGATGTATTGTTCATGATCGTAGTGACGGCAAGATAATTGTTGCTTTTGGTAATTTGTCTCATGGCCTTTACAAGCTAGATGTATATAAAAAACAAAGGCATGATATATGTATAGTTTCTACTACAAAGGCAATGGGTGATGCTAAGTTGTGGCATGCATGCTTTGGTCACTTGAACTTTGGCAGTTTGATGTGTTTACATAAACATGACGTGGTGTTTGAGCTGTCACATCTTGAAGCCCCTATCAAACATGTTTGTGAGAAGGGCTATATTCTTGGAAATTTCAGTTGGGCATCATTTCCCAAAGATGGTTTAGTTAGACCTCTCCAAAAATTACAGCTTTTACAACAATGTATGTGGTCCTATGAGGACACCATCTATTGGGGGCTACCTCTATTTTGTCACATTCATCGATGATTATTCCATACATACCTAGGTATATCCATTGAAACAAAAATCACAGGTGTTTATGTGCTTTAGGTACTTTATTGCTATGGTTCAAAATGTTTCTACATGTAAGAGTGGTACCCTACGTACTGATTGAGGGGGAGCGTATATGTCTAAGGAGTTTCATGCATACATAACTGATCATGGGGGATAAAACACCAATGTACTATGCCCTATACACCTCAACAAAATGATGTAGCTAAACGTAAAAATAGGTCTCTCATGGAGATGGCACATTATATGGTGAAAAGTTAGGAGTTACATCATGGTTTCTAGCTAGTAGCAGTCATATGTGCAGCATATGTTTTAAATAGGTGTCCTACAAAGGCTTTGCATACAATTACACCTTTTGAATCTTGGAATGGAAGAAATCCCTTTGTGACTCACTTACGCATTTTTTGTTGTCTTACTTATGCACTTGTGCCTAAGCAACTTCGTAGCAAGCTCGATGATAAGGTTGTTAAATGTATTTTTGTGAGATACAACTCGAAAAGTAAAAGTTATCATCTCTATCATCTTGCTACCAAACGGATTCTTGTGAGTAGAGATGTTGCATTTATGGAAGATACAATTCAGCCCTTGCTTCCATATAAAAAATAACAAAATTTATGTTTTGCTAGACATATTCGACACTCTCCTTCCATTCTCCAATGTAGGACACATTGATGTAGAGCGTTTGGGTAATCCAAGGAATGTTGAGAATTAGCCCACATAAGTTACAAATCAACATGTTTTTCAACCCACAGATCAGCCTATTGATGAGGCAAATGTGGATGACGTAGTTGATGAGGAAAGATGGGAAATTGTGGACTCTAAAAGTATGCCAAAATGGCTAGTGTGCAAACGCCACATGAGAGTAAATTGGCCACTCCTTTGCCTAACAGAACACGTGGAGGTTTTCATCATGCATCTCATGTTGATATGCAAGTTATGCTCTTATTGCCAATTTATGTGATGAAGAGAAACCTGTCTCCTTTGATGAAGTAAAGTAATCGAAAAATTGGATGAGTGCTATACAATCTGAGTATGATTTAATATTCAAAAAGGATACATGGGATTTGGTAGACTTGCCTCTTGGCAAGAAGGCCATTAAAAAAAGAACAAAATAATGAAAGAACAAAATCACTCACGGTATGCTTAAATGCAAAGTGTATAGCGTCATTAACATACCTATGCATAGACATAGCTAAGTGTAATACATATCCATGCATAGGCCATGCTATGACATTGCAAATTTCATAGCAATGCTATGCCATGCTATGGCATTGCAAATTCCATAGCATGGCCATGGCTTATGCATAGCAATGTCTATGCATAGCCATAATCACACGATGCTTACCTCACACAAAGTTGATTTATATCTTGTCCCTTAATTTGGAGCTAGGTTCTTGCCAGTTTCCTGCATACATACACACAAACACCACATAAATATGTGGGTGGGGGTGAGAAACAAGACCTTGTATAAGTGCTAAGTGTTAAGATGCTATGCAAGTGCTATACATAGTTTAATGTAAGAAGCTATGCATAGTGCTAAAGAGGCATACAAGTGCTATGCATGGCATGGGCACTTTGTGTCCAATCCACAAGCAAAAACTTAATGATTGAATGCAAAGCACCCATGCCATGCAAAGACACTATGCATAGGCTATGCATAAACCTAGGCATAGCCTATACATAGCTTAGGCATATGCATATGGAAAGACTACATTGGTAAGAAAATGCTTGCAAATGCTTAGGCATATGCATATGGAAAGACTACATTGGTAAGAAAATGCTTGCAAATGATTAGGCATATGCATAGGGCAAGCCTAGAAAAGCTTTCAAACCATATGTAAGCCTAGGAAAGCATATACATGCCATATGTAAGCCTAGGCGAGCATATACATGCCATATGCAAGCCTAGGCAACGTGTATGCAAGGCTAGGCAAGCTATATGCAAGCCATATGCAAGGCTAGGCAAGGCATATGCAACCCTTTGCAGTCATATACTTACGTATGCTTAGGCAATCATGTGGCAAGCCTAGGCATATGCATATATAAAGCCTATGGCAAGCATATGCATACAGAAAGCCTATGACAATCATATGCTTAGGCATACACATATGCATATGTCAAGTCTAATCATATACGTAGGGATATGATTAGACTTGACATGTGCTATATGCTTGCATAGGCATTGGAGAGCCTAGGTATATGCATACGAAAAGCCTATGGCAATCATATTCTTGCATATTCTTAGGCATATGCATATGTCAAGTCTAGTCATATGCATAGACTTGCATATGAAAGCCATATGCAAGGCAAGAACATAGGCCTTGCATATGCCTAGGCAAGCATAGGCAAGCCATATGCAAGCCTAAGCAAGCATATGAGATACATATGTAAGCCATATGTAAGGCTCTCCCTATGCTTGCCTAGGCTTTCCCATCTGGCTTTGCATATTCTTGTATGGCCAACTTAGGCAAACATATGGCAAGAAAATGCAATCCGTATGTAAGATTATGCAAGCCTATGCCTACATATGCTTAGTCAAGCATATGGATTTGGCAAGCCTAGGCATATGGATATGGAATGCATTGTGTTGGTGGTGATGATAATATTTTGGCAAGCACAATGGGGGAGCCTAGGCTAAAACCAAATTGAGAGTTTCGCCTACCTAGTCTGATCTTCTATGTGGTCTGAAATTTGAGTCAAAGTGAAGGGTGTCAATGATGTTAATATTAGATTTATGCCAAACATCTAAGCCAAGTCCAACATTTAATGCTGATCACATGTAGCATCATCAGTCCAGCATGTGCCTTGAGCATAAGCCAAAGCGGATTGGTTTGAAGTTGGACATCTGAGCCAAGCCACTGTGTCTAACTTCAAGCAATGTCAAAGTTTGAGTTTGAGCAGATGAGTATAGGTCTAATTCGGCATACATGACTATTCGCATCACATTTCAAGTGGAATTTTCAAAGGTATGAGACAAATGGAGTTTTCTCCACTTGTTGAACACGTCTCTCAAAGCTCATCTCAAACCTTATGAGAGTACACTTGCAAGATAGGCTATTATTACTCTCGGTTTTTAGATAAGGAGAAGTTGGGCTAGCAAAGGCTAATTGTGCTCTTTCGAAATGGCTTGAAGGAGAAAATGCTTAATCGTTACTTGTATATGGAAAAAGAAGTAACATTTAACAAGTGTTGTCTACTCGCCATTTACTTTTGCGATAATATCATGAAAGGGACTTTGGGATCTCAAGGAGAAGATTCATGCTCGGATGCTTCTTTCATTACATCAAGCAAACCCTCTCAGAAGGACAGCAAGAAGATTGGATGATGTAGTTGATAAACTGCTAGAATGTGTGAAGGCAAAATGGAGATACACTCAAGAAGGAAATTAGGAAGGTATGCCCTTATTGTGGAGGCATCCACCTTGCAAAAGAGTGCTTGTATGCAAGAGAATAGAATATGCCTTGGTGTGGGCATTGTAGAAGATACACAAATAGTGCCACACGCGCATGTTGATATGACCCTGTCAATAGGGTTTCACAACCCCTACCTTACCTAGAACCCAACAACTATTAGCATTACTGCTTGCCCCGCCTGGAGTAGGAAGTGGGACCCTAACTAGAACCATTTGTTCCCTTTATGATCTTATAGTTGCACCCATGAGGCATCTAGAACCACACCGATCATTGAAGAACCCCTAGAACCTTCAAATGCCTATGGTGAGTTTCCCCGAGACTTATTTGGTTATCATATACCTACCCCAGACCATGTACATTATGTTCAAGCATCAAAATACCACTTGGTACTTGTCACTGACTATTATGTGCTGCTACATTTATTGTCTAGCCTTTTGGTTTGATGAACGATCTTGCAACTTTCATGTGTCTCATGAATAATATACTAAGTACTTACATGATTGTGTTTTTGTGTTTCTTTGATGGTATATTTATTTAGTAATCTATGGATGAAAAAGAACACAAGGTTCATCTAAATAAGGTTTTGTAAAAGCTAAGGATTAGCAAGCTTTATGTCAAGATTTTTAAATGCATTTTTGCGTGAGATTAGATTGTCTACTTGGAATGCATAATAACCAAAGATGAAAACCATTGCCAGTTCGGACTTATTAGGGTCATATCTCTTTGAAGAAGATGTTGAGTTAAGTGTTGTGTATAATTGTGCATCCAAATATTAATCATGTTTCCAATGGTACAAGTGCCCTCTATACACTAGCATAAGTGGGTGTAGAATCTATGGTTAATTCTATTCATGATGATGGTGTTGCTAATGATGAGGAGCTATAAAAAGCTCTTGTTTGGATGATGAAATTGATGATGTCTTGGGTGGTCTTAAAGCTTTATGTGCTAAGTGGGAGCTCTAGTAGCCTTGATGAGAAAATACAAAGTTAATGTTGGTGTAGCAATGACCAATTTTCTTCCTTTGGGTTTATGTGATGAAAGAAAGGGGGATGTATCTTTGGTTAATGATTATATTTGTGGGCCCTTAAAGATGCATGTGATGCATGGTCAAAAGGGGAGACACTAATTGTATGTCCTATTCCAAATCTAGATCTAGTTGGTCTAGGGTCGTGTGATAGGAAGATTGCAACATAGGTGTGATCTAGTTGGTCTAGGGTTGTGTGCTGAGGAAGATTGTAACTCAGGTGGTGAGACCATACTCAATGGAGCATCTTGTGTAGGGCTTGGGTAGGAGTTCCCTATGGAGGTAGCACTAGCGGTGAGACTATGCTCAATGGAGCATCTTATGTAGGGCTCGGACAAGAGTTCCCTATGGAGTCACTATTGGAGGTGGTGAGACCATACTCAACGGAGCATCTTGCGTAGGGATCGGGTAAGAGTTCCCTATGGAGTCACTATTAGAGGTGGTGAGACTATACTCAATGGAGAGCCTTGCATAGGACTTTGGCAGGCGTTCCATATGGAGTCACCTATTGGAGGTTACAGTCTTGAAGATGGGTAACCCTGTAGCTTATAGAGGGGAATTCCCCACGTATGAAGGTGGATGATAGATCATGATTGGACATGGTACACGTGTGTTCTTCTCTTGGAGCACGTATGCATGTAAGTACTCAAGTTTATGAGGAGTTTGAAAAGTTTTGTGATTCTTTTTTGGATCCTTAACCAACAAGGTAAGATATAGATCACATACTGTTCCCTTAGTTCCTCTACTAACATATTCTTCCCTTGATCGACTAATGCACACATGCTTCTTTAGATCAATTGACATGTGTATGCCTTCCCTATCAATTGACACACCTGCTTCTTTAGATCAATTGACATGTGTATGCCTTCCCTATCAATTGACACACCCTTCTTCTATTGTCATACTCTTCCCTTGATTGACCAACACACGTATGCACACTCTTTCTTCTTGGACATACATAGCCTTCTTTTGATAGATCGGTACGTGCCCTCTTTTCTATGTAGGTCAGTATGCATACCCTTTTCTCATGGATTGGTACAATGTTTTCTTCCTTTTTCATACTCGTGTACATATTCTTCTTAATTGGTATAGTGTATGCTTTTTGGATTGATTGGTGCATTTCTTCAAGTTCAATTAGTATGTCGTATGCTTTTGGATCAATATGGATGTATGATTTTTTTACAACACAAGAACTTCACAAAAAGAAGTTGGCTGCTTTTCTTCGACCGTGACTAAACTGCACAAAAGAGAGGACAATTGCTTTACTCCAAAACACAATTTACCTTCAATGAGACATTCAGCAAATTGAAATACTTGTGCAAGTCTCTATACAAACAGAAGTTGGTTACTTTTCTTCATCTGTGACTAAACTATACACAAGAGAGGACAATTGCTATACTCCAAAACACAATTTACCTTCAATAAGACATTCTGCAAATTGAAATACTTGTGCAAGTCTCTATCCCTGGAATTGTTAGATCGCCTATGAAGTCTTCAATTGGATGATGGCCAGATGCAAATGGGGGGCAATTTCTTGGCATTGCTTGAGGCGTGGTTCAAAACTACACACTCTTGTAACTTGTCAAAATGTGAGGTCGATTGGATGACCTGTCGTCCTAGTAAGTGTTTGCACTCCTGGGCCCATTTAGAGAGGTGCAAAGGCTGGAGCCTGGCATATGCCATGGATGCTATGTAGGTATGTAGCGTGTGATCCCTTTGCGTGTCACTAGCTTAGAGGACGAGCTTAGCTTAATTAGGTTGCATAGGCATTGCCACACTGAGTGCACTGTTTGTTGATCGGTCAAAAGCAAAGGGATCTTCTGCCATACTGAGTACGTCTTGCTGTTGTTACAATCTTCGCTACAGCAATGGTGCCATAGCTACAGCGAAAGAGTACTGCTATCTACACCAAGCGGGATATTGAGACCGTTGAAATATAGAGCAGAGGCAGGAAAAACAAAGGCTACACAGAGGAAAGGTTCAGAGGTTATGGCATTTTCTGAGCTCGTGTAGGCTCCACGGTGATGGCGATGCTTGGAGACATCAGTGCTTTCAGAGCCTCCAACGGGCCACCATCGCTGCTGCAAGCCGAGTTTTCGAAAGAATGGCGAGGTAAACCGACACCCCTTCCTCACTATGTCTCTCCCACATGGCCATTTCTTCGTCTTTCTGCCGAATCATGCACGTCCGCTTCATTTAATATTGCCAACAAATCCTCTCCAAGGCACAGAAGAAGCCCCCGATTATCCCGAGTAGTAGGAGGACGAAGACCTTTTTCCAAACATGTTCTAGGGTCAGGATTAGGTTTAGGGTTTCAAGGTAGACATGGAAAGCATTTGGAGATCTTTCATGGCCTCCGGGTTTGCTTTGATTATCACCATAACTTATCTGTTCCAGAAACAATGGAGAAACATCTAAATCATAGCTTATCTCCAGTCAGAGTAGTGGAAAGACATTTGTTGAATCAGATTCCTTCCAATATTGGCAAGAGAAAGCGTGGCACTCTTACGGTGGTTGCATGCGAGCCTGGTGATGGCATTGACATGGAGACTCTTGGTTTTGCGGAAAGCTTGGGAGGGAAGAATGGACACTGTGGATCATCTGTTGGTGATGGAGATAGTCTTCTGGCAGAGACTGGCAATGGAGCCGATAGAATCAGTGCTACAGAAAGTAGTGTGCAGATCGATGGGAGTGAAAAGGAGGAGGGCAAAATGCTTTCTCTTGAGCATCTCAGGGGAATGCTTCAATCTGCACTGGGAGAGTTGGAAACAGCCAGATCAAATAGCTCTAAAGTTGAAGAAGATGCCCAAGCTATTGCAGAAAGAGCAATTGCGCTACGCGATGAGGCTACTGATGCCGAATTGAAGGCTGAGAATGCGATGGCCATGGTTGACAAGGTCTCAAATGAAGAATCTGGGGCAGAAGAGCTTCTTCTGAAGGCAAGAGCTCTGTTAGCAGAAGCAGAGGCACAAGTCAGTCATGCTGAAAAGGCGTTGTTGGAGGCACAAGAAAGACTGAAGGGTCAGCAGCTGATCACTTCTGAAGAGGGGGCAGATAATATGGGCGAAGGTGCTTCGATGCAAGTTGGCATTAAAGCTTTGAACGACACTAGTGATGCAGAGAATGTCAAGGGTAACTCACCAGAGGGAACATCTATATTGCCGAAGGAAGAAGAAGAACTAAGTGCAGCTGAGGCAGAGCTGATGGCTCGGGGGCTTGCCCTTGCACAGTACGAGGCGGATCTTCTACGGATTAGGAGCTTAAAGTCAGAGCTTCAAAAAGAGGCTTTGGGAATGACAGAAGCTGCGAAGTTGGCAAGAGCAGTTGCTGTGGAAGCAGACGAGGAAGTTGCTCAAGTAATGTCCTTAGCTGAGCAGGCTGTTGCTTTAGAAGTTGAAGCAGCACAGAGGGTATGCATTGCTGAGATAGCCCTCCAGAAGGGAGAAAAACTTGCACTTGAGGCAGCACAATCTAATGCAACTTTGGCAAGTACACAAGTGGTCGATTTGGGTGGGATTGCAGTAGATGAGTCAGGTAAAGGAAATATGAATACACCTGTATATGAAACATTACCTGAAGGATTTGGCTTTGACAAGTCAGTTATGAGAGAAATTGTTCATAGCAGTGATGGTCTTGACAACCTTGGCTCTGAGCAAAGAGGACTAGAGTTGGAACAAAAAACGACTGCCTCTACATCTTTTGAAGTTGCAGAGGTCACTGATGAGGTTGGGAAAAAGGCATCTGAAACTTTGAAAGTAGAAATAAGTGTTTTGCAGGAGACCGAGCTTGATAAGCCTAAGATGACACACCAGCAAAAGAAGGAGAACGTGAAAGAGGCTCCTCCTGCTGGAGTTCCCAAGTCATCCACAAAGAGATCTTCTCGTTTCTTTTCTGCTTCATTTTTCTCTTTTAATGACGACGAAGCAGAGTTCTCTCCCACCACTGTTTTCCGTGGAATGAAACAGCATTTTTTGAAGGTGTCTGTTGGCCTGCTGTTACTTTGCGGAGGGTAAGTTTGCCAGGTTTTCTCTCCTCTAGTTATCAATCAATACGAGCTTTCCTTGGATATCTTACCCTGAAGAGCTTGGCTTCAACCTGGTAACATGTGTGGCATCAACCTGCCTTCTTTTTGTCCACCCTGTATGGCTGTTTTAACATACTGATTGAATTCAGGAGCCTATATTTGAAGAATAGGATGGAAAATCAAGCACAGCTAGCTGAACGCACAGAGTTTGTTGCTAGTTTTGAAGAGGTTACCACTACTGCGAAGCCGCTCATGAGGGAGTTGCGGAAGCTTCCAAAAAGGGTGCAGAGGGTTCTCGAAAAGATTCCACATCAGGAGGTAGTTTTTCATCTCATATCAGAGTCTGCTACTTCATTGATTTTGGAAAACAATTAAGACATGCTCCTATGCCTTTAATACAAATGAAGAGAACACTCAATAACACACATTCTTATTCATGACAGAAATCTTGTCTGTTGTTTAAGTATAGGTGGCTTGTTTACAAGAGGTTTTTGATCTCTTGGTTACAAATTTCATGCTCTGGGACATAGTTCACTTGGTTTCAGATCTTGGTACATTTGCAAAAGTGGAATTTTTTGGCTCTGTGGGTCGGCTTCATGCACGCAGCACAGGTGTAAGAGCCTTGCAATGTTCAACCAAAAGCTGGGATGGAATCCAAGAGCTAAGGATACTGTAAATTGAGCTCAAGTTCAATGCACAGCTTGACTGGCTGGTTGCGTGTACGCCATTTTTGAGTATTGGCTACGAGCAGCATCTGGAAGCAGTTCCCCTTTTTTTAGCTGACATCATTGTGCCCTAAGCCAATAGCATAATAGACTTGCTCAAGAGATTATGGAGTCAGAAAGGCTGAAGTTTTGATCACTAACTTAATTGGTGTATGCCAAGCAAGCCAATAAGCACAGGGTTGACATCAAATTTGTGGAAGGTTTTGGCATCTTGATTCACATGCTGCTTAGCTTGACCATGTATCACACGTTTCATGTGGTTGCAAGGAAGCCCCATTTAATTGTGGATCAAGAAGATTCTTAGCTCCAAAGTAGATTATCCTTCACGCCTGTAAGCATGGAACTGTACACAGCTTGGCCAAGTCTGCTGAGCTGGATGATGCATGATGTGTTCCATGTGAGCTGCAACGAAGCACCATTTAATGGCGGATTAGGTAGAACCTTTAGTATCATAGTGGATTATGTTTAGCAAATCCAAGCATTGAACTGCACACAGCTTGACCAAGTTCCAGGGAACAACTGGACCTGCAATTCTCAATTCTTCATTGGGGGATTTTCAGCAGGAGGTTTTTGCCATTCATTCAAGTAGGAGAAGATGTCAAATGCACAAATTTCTGTCTGTAAGGCATATTCCCCATTACTTTAGGGAGGAGAGTTATTCAAATGCATACATTTCTTATCTTGGTGCAGGTGGCATTATTGTACCATACCTGTACTTTTACAAAGATTGATAGGTGTCATAAGCAGCTTTGTGTTTGATGAGCCTGTTCGTTTGTGGGACAGCAGAGCAGCAGGTGCGCCAGGTAGGCAGTAGTAGGAAGAATATGGGTACATGTTGCCAGCTGTGACCGGGCAGTTGTTAGGATTCGGGGCTCAGTGTGTGTGAACACCCTCTTATTAGAGGATAGGATAAAGGGTACCATGTGTCTTCAGTATAAAGGATAGGGTAAAGTGTGCCATATCAAAAGATAAGGCGACTAGCCTACAAAAGCATGTACTCGTGAAGGGTTTCATCATCAATCGATCAACCAACCATAATTGAGTCGTGCAATACTTTCTCTCACCCGAGCTTTGTCATATCTTCTCTCTCTACAGTCGCAATCTCTCTCTCTTTCTCTCTCTCTCTCATATCTGTCTCACTCACCTTGTGCACAACTTGTGACCACCGTGTAATCCGTACATGGTATCAGAGCTTGTTCATCACCTAATGCATCACCACTGAGCATGCCGCCGCCCTCGAAGATGTTCGCTGGTTACACTCCTCCCTGCTTGCAGCGCTCCGCTTGCTGCCCTAGGCAGCTCTAGTTGTCATTTGGTCCATCTCCATTTCTGGTGCCACTTCTATGGGACTGTCACTCCATAGAGCGGCCAGATTTGTGCCATGTTCACAGGAGGCCAGGCCGGTGTCTTATGTGAAAGGGCCAGTTACTTTGTGTCACATGGGCGGGAGACAGTCTCGTGCCACCCGTGTGTGACTAAGATCGTGTCATATGGACGGGAGCTTGTATCGTGTCACCCGTGTATGGCCATGACGGTGTCTTGTCCATGGGACTGTCAGTCCATGGAAGGACCTGTGTTTGTACTGCGTCTTGCCTATGGGACTGTCACTCCATGGAAGGACCTGTGTTTGTACTACGTCTTGCCTATGGGACTGTCACTCCATAGGAAGGCCAGGGTTTTCACATCCTGTCGCGCTAGATTCGTGCCCAAGTAGAATGTCTTGTACAAGTTTCATGACAGGTAGATTTCATCCATTACATGTGCATGTGCATCCATCTTTATATGTTGGATTTGTTTTCGTGTGATTGCTTGTTATGTCGTGCCAATGCACTGGACGGGGATGCCCTCTAGTGTACCATGGGTGTGCCTGTCTGTTTATGCGTTGGTGTGGCATGTGAACAAGTGGTAAGTATTCTTTTTAACCCATTTTCTAAGGTTATAATTTTTAAATTATGCTAACCTTTGTATTTATAAGGCTATGTGTTCACATTCATTAAAAATATTAGCCATGGGCAATAATAAGTGTGGGTGCCAAAAATTCATTTGAAGAAAGTCGTGTACTTGCCATGAAGATCACACACGTAAATATACTAGATGGGGGCCACATAGAAGAAGGTGTGGAGGAAAGAACTTTTGCCAACTCTCTCTCTCTCTCTTCTGGCAGTCGAAGCGAATCTCTTTTCTCTCTCACCCGGCGCATGGAAGGGAATCTCTCCTCGCTCACCCGGCGTACTGAAGTGAATCCGACTCCTCTTTTCATCACTGGTGGACTGCAGCAAACCCGACTTCTCTTATCCGGTGGACTAAAGCAACCGATTCTCCTCTCACACAGTGGATTGCAGTGAAAGCTCTCGAATCTTTCACTATGTCTCATTCGGCATACTGAACCAAGGGTTGTGACATAGAGGAGAGGGAACTGCTGGTTATGACATCCTCTCTTTTCCACAGGGTAAGAGCTGCATACAGAGTGAAACAACAGATCATTATTTTCATCCACTCTTACACACTCACGGGGCTGCACAAGTGGGTGGTGAACCATTCAATCTAGTGTGGGACTTGCTAAAGATTCTCCAGCAAACACATCATTTGAAACCAGTACTTTGAAGGAGTAGCAATTGGAGGAGTTCTTGTGAAATAGTTCTATTACTCTTTCTTCTTACCAATGGAACTCTTGAGGATGCAAGAGTCAAGATGCTAGAAGACGGGACCAGAAACCGGGAGTGAAGCTGAGAGTGTTTCTCTAGGAGAACTGGCTATCCTATCACCATGGTTGAGTACTTTGCCAGGCGTCAGTACGAGAGTGCCTGTTCGTGCACGGTCTCGGAACACTAGTATTGTGCAAGTGTTCAATCCAGGAAAGGTGAGGATTGCTCGAGATTGGTCTTCTTCAACGGAATTCTTCACCGACACATACACTGTTTTGGTATTTGTATTCACTCCATGCTTTGGAAAATCTGGCTCTCAGGTCCGTGAAACTTGTAATCATTAAATACTCCAAGAAATACATTTTGTATTGAGGGGGAGGTTGGCCCTTTCCGGCCCTAGTGGTGGTGTCAAGTTGGGTATTGTCATTTTCAGATTTGTGGATGCTTATGTTGTTCATTGATTATCAAGGTTAAGTGAACTAAGTTTGTGCATTTGTTTTCCGACTGTGGTTGGTCTCCCGTGGAGAGCAGTTGTATTGGTATCAGAGCTTGGTCGTCTTTCTTTTTCAAGAGGGGCCACGATGTTTTGAAATCAGAAGCAATCACATAGACACTTGACCCAATGGACAGCCAAGGCAATCCTTTGGAAGTGCCAGATTCAAGGGGCCAATCAAGTGCCTCGCGAGATTTTGATGCATTGCAAGGAAGGCACAAGCTCCTTGAGAGGGTTTATGACAATGATTTGTTGGGACAGACGTCCCGTGGAAAAGAGCCTATGCATGAGGATGAGCCTGATGCATTGAGGGTTGAATTGGAACACATGAAGAAGCTTTTGCAGGCAAAGGAGCAAGATCTGAAATTTTTGCACAAAGATCCTCATGTACAAAGTGTCATTGAAGCAAAGAAAGCTGATGCTATGGTGGATATGACCTTTTGAGTCCATGGCTCGTGAAGTGAGCAAGAAGCCAAGGGAGTTAGGACTCTCCTATCTCATCCGAAAGAGTGATCTCAAAGAGGGAGAGGATGGAGAGCTAAATGTTAAAGAATTCACCTCGTTTGAAGCATGGTGACCCGGCCATAGTCACATGGGAAGGGGAGCGGGGACGGGGACGGGAAACGGCAAAAGGCAGGGAACGGGGACGGGGGGACGGAATATACAATTTATTGACGACAAAGCACACTTAATAAAATAACATTTATGTTTTTACACTTTGAACTTTCAAGGCATCACTTTAAATGTACAATATGTGGCGCAAACACTGAACAGGCGCTAATAAGTACACTGACAAAGTTCAAACCAATATATAAGCATGGAATGATGATCACTATCAAATAACAAAAGACTAGTGTCTACAATGCACATAAAGTGCCGAGTCAAGACTCAAAAGTAAAAACAATGAAACATAGCTAAATGATAAATCATAGAGCCTGCAATGCTCAATCGGAGGGTGGAGCGTGAGAAGTATTGGCGTCATGATCATGGTTGCCTACATGACCAGTCTGAAAGGTAGTGGCATCGTCCTCTGGGCTTTGTTGTGTCTCCACCTGCTCATTTCCCTCCTCCTACTCCATCTCCCACTGAGTAAAGGGATCTGCCTTTGCAGTCGCACCCTTGCAAAGCATTCGCAAGTTTGCGCTTACAAAGACAAGATCATTGGCCTTTTCTACACCAAGGCGGTTCCTCTTCTTTGATGCAATATGGTTGTAAGAACTCCAAAGCTGCTCCAAACAAGAGGAGCTTACAGCTTGGTTGAGAATGCGGATAGCCAAGTGTTGCAGCTCAAGCCCATCTGAACCATAGTCTTCCCACCACAAAGCAGCCCCAACCTTTAACCTATCCTCCTGTGCATCCGCACAACCAAAAGCACCACGAAAGGACCTGTATGCAGCAAGCTGGTCTCTGATTTTGCGCCTAATGCCTCCATCTGGCACTAGATGAAATCGTAAATCCCTACATAACTAATGGCACATCTAAAATCATTAAATCCAAACGATTTATTCATGACCGTTTACTAAAGATACCATATGATGATGGTCATGTTAGAAGTCATCTCCTGTCTAGATTTATACACCAGGGCCTTTGTTGTGGGTGTGTCCGCCCTTATGAGGTGTTTTATCATTTTTCCCCACTCTCCGCATTTTTCCCTTATTTTTCCCATTTTTTCTGTGGCTTGGGAGGTAGCCCTGTAGTGGCAAGAGGACCCTGAGCCTGGCCAACTGCATCTGTGAGATAGCCGACTGCACCTCATGAGTCGTGGGACTCTTCTGCTGCTGGCCAACCCATCTTGATGCTGGCCGATTGTGTTTATCCAGTCGTGAGGCTTCTTGTGTCCAGTCGGCTGCCTGCATGCTGCTGACCGACTGCTGATGTGGGGGCATATAAATAGGCCCCCAGCCCCCATACCACATTTGTATCATACCGGGATCTTCTTGTGTATATCAGAGCAGAGTTACACGCCTACATCTATCTCTCTCTTGTGCTGTTTTTTTTGCATGCGTTTTTTGCTCGTGTTCCCAGATCTGGTCCTTATCTCCGCTGCGTATTCTGACATGGTATCATAGCCCTAGGCTCTAGATAGTTCTTGGGATTTGTGTGAGCAAGAGGGGGACTGTTTTGTGGCTGATTGGTGGACTGTTTGGGACTGTTCGGGAAGAGGAGAAGCAAGAGGAAGGCGGGCTGATTTGCTGAACAGCCACTTGCAGGTATTAGTTCTTCTTTGTTCCCACCGACCCACCCTTTTCAGAGTACATCCCCGCAATGGCAGATCTGTTTGAGATGGCCGAGAGACGTGTGAAGATCCCGACACTCCCCACGTTCCCGGTGGACCGTCAGTTGGACGGGAGCAACTACGGCATATGGAAGGTTATGATGGAATCTGTTCTGGAGTCTTACGACCTCGCTGATTTCGTCATTGTTGGCGTTCCACGGCCGGACGTTGAGGAAGGGGAGTTACCATCGACTCGAAAGGACCGAGAGGCTCAGACACACATGTGGGATCGTCTCAACGCCAGGGTCCGTTCGTTTATTTTCCTCAACTGCACACCATAGGTAATCAATCATGTAAAGCATATGACGCTGGCCAGAGGTATATGGCAGCATTTGGCCTCACTTTACAACAGGGTATCGCCCATGAAGAGGATTTCCTTGGAAGTACAGATGCGGGTTATGAACCCTGCAAAGTCGTCGACGATGCGGGAGCATATTAACAAGTTGCAGGCTCTTCAGGAGGAAGTTCTTCAGGCTGGGAAGGAGATATCGTCAGAGGACATGGCCATAACGTTGCTGTCGCACTTGCCCTCTTCGTACTCAGCATTTTACTCATCTTTGATTACCAGTGGCAGGCTCAGCACCATCACGTGGGAGGAGCTTGTGCCCATGGTCTTGGACCAGGAGGAACGATTCACGAACCCTCCTCAGGGTGGAGGTTCGGAGGCCTTAACTGGCCAACGGTCGAAAGGCCGTAACACGGGCAAAGGGAAGGCTTCGTCGGAGAAGTCTTCTGAGAAGAAGTCCGTTATTGACCGCGAGAAACTAAAGGCAGAGAGGGCCTGTAATGATTGTGGCGAGAAACTAAAGGCAGAGAGGACCTGTAATGATTGTGGCGAGAAAGGCCACTACTGGAGGCAGTGTCCCAAGCGGAAGACCGAGAAGGATGAAGATTCCGCAGCAGCAATCATAAAGACTCCGGCTTTTGTGCACCTGGAGGTGATGGACACCGATGTTTCATTTTCTTCAGGCAGGGAGGAGATTGGAGGACTCTCCCCGCAACGGATACTCGGGAGTGGATTCTAGATAGTGGTGCTTCCAGGCACATGACTCCTTCCCGTTCCGGTTTACAGGATCTCTGCAGGCTTTCTGGTCATATTCTTACTCGTGATACATCCACTATCCCAGTTCACAGTGAGGGCAGGATGGAGATAGTTCCCGATGGCAGAGGGGGGAAGCATTCCTCCCAGGTGTTGTATGTTCCGGCACTTGGTTTTCATCTGTTGTCAGTGCATCAGGTTTACAAGACTGGCGTACGGGTGGAGTTTGATGAGCATTTTGTTGCTCTCCGGGACAAAGCAACAGGCCAGGTGGTTTGGGAAGGCGGAGTGGAGAATGGAGTTTACAGGCTTTCAGCACTCTCTCTCCCAGGTCCTCAGGCTTGTGATGAGTGGCAGTCTGGTAATGGCCACTTAAGTGTGGATATGCTGCAGGTGCGGGCTTTCCGGGACCAGACGGTGGATAGCTTGCGAGTAGATGGCAGCAGTTGGCAGGAACTTTCCAGTATTGATGTTGGTAGTTCTTGTGTTCGTGAGTCAGAGAAAACTGAACAGGTCACTTATGCTCTGATGTCTCGTAGTGTTCGGGACAAAGAACCTCCAGTAGTTGAGGATGTTCTTTCCACGGGGACCTTTCGGAAAGCCAGGCAGGTGGCAGGTGCTTACTTGCAGAAGGAGGTGGTTTCTCCAGGCTTTGTGGTTCCGGATTCAGAGGGGGTGGTTGACAGGTTTCATCAAGTTTCCAGGACTTGTTTGTGCACCGTAACATGTGTTGATCCTTGTGAGCGGTGTGATGCCTTTTTGACTCAGAAGCTGTATGGTTCATGGATCTGGTTGATGGACACCAGATTGGACGGGAGCTTCCTGATGAGGCAGTTGAGCTCATGGTTACAGAGGACTCTTTGGGAGGCAGGATTGCGTTTCCTGTGGTTTCTGCGGCATGCGAAGGATCATGGACTCTTGTACACAGGAGGGGGATTGTTGGATGGAGTCCGACTCCACGATTGGAGTGACTTGGTTTGGGGAGGAGATACGGACACGAGGGGATCTACTTCAGGCCCAGGAGCAGGTTTTTGGAGCAGTAAGAGACAGTCATCCTTTGCCTTGTCGCGGACAGAGGCAGAGTACTGGGCTGTTTGTGATGCTGCTTGTGAGGTGGTGAGGCTGCAGAGGTTACATTGCAGGTTTGGGCTTCCACTGGAGGAACCCATGGTCATCCAGAGGCACTTTGTTCGTGAACAGATCGTTGCTGATGACATCCTGCTAGAGTTCTGTTCGACGGAGGACAGTACGGTGGACCTCTTCACAAAGTCGCTCTCTCAGGACTTGCTCAGGCGGCACCCCAGCGCCCTGTGGTTGGTTTCACAGCCAGGAGCTGAGAGGGGGTGTTAGAAGTCATCTCCTGTCTAGATTTATGCACCAGGGCCTTTGTTGTGGGTGTGCCCGCCCTTATGAGGTGTTTTATCATTTTTCCCCACTCTCCGCATTTTTCCCTTATTTTTTCCATTTTTTCTGTGGCTTGGGAGGCAGCCCTGTAGTGGCTTGGGAGGCAGCCCTGTAGTGGCAGGAGGACCCTGAGCCTGGCCGACTGCATCTGTGAGATAGCTGACTGCACCTCATGAGTCGTGGGACTCTTCTGCTGCTGGCCGACCCATCTTGATGCTGGCCGACTGTGTTTATCCAGTCGTGAGGCTTCTTGTGTCCAGTCGGCTGCCTGCATGCTGCTGGCCGACTGCTGATGTGGGGGCATATAAATAGGCCCCCAGCCCCCATACCACATTTGTATCATACCGGGATCTTCTTGTGTATATCAGAGCAGAGTTACACGCCTACATCTATCTCTCTCTTGTGCTGTTTTTCTGCATGCGTTTTTTGCTCGTGTTCCTAGATCTGGTCCTTATCTCCGCTGCGTATTCTGACAGGTCACCCTTGGTCTCGAAAAGTTTAAGTATTTTTACTAATGCATAGACGAGCAAATTGTGTGTTGCACCAAGATACTGTCTTCTCCTCCTCTCTTCTTCTTCTTCGTCTTCTTCTTCTTCTTCTTCTTTCTCTTCTTCTTCTTCTTTCTCTTCTTCTTCTTCTTTTTCTCTCTCTTCTTCTTCTTCTTCTTCTCCTTCTTTCCTCTTCTTCTTCTTCTTCTTCTCCTCTTCTTTTTCTCTCTCTTCTTCTTCTTTCCTCTTCTTCTTCTTTTCTCCTCCTCCTCCTCTCTCCTCTTCTTCTTGTTCTTGTTCTTCTTGTTCTTGTTCTTCTTCTTCTCCCGTGGCTCACCACACGCTGCCACGCAGCTCTCTTTTATCCCATATCTCATTTACAAGCTTGCAGAAAAGGTTATATATAATAAAGGAAGGCGTCCATTTCTTTCGTCTCCTTTGGAGACACTAGTGTTGCCTGATGTTTGTTGCTTGCTGTCGGCCGTGTGGGTAACGGCTGCCTCTTGCTTTGCCGGCCTGTCGCTATGTGTATCTTGCCGCTGTGACCACATGTGGTGTACGCGTGGCCTGTGCCGGTGTTCACTGTGCATGTAGCATCTTTGTCGTCGGCGCTTTGACGCATGTGTTGCTGAGCTGGTGTTCATTGTGTTGGCCGTCCTTGTTGCCGTGTGGTGTAGTTCGGCGTTGTTTGTCTACGCTGGGCTCTTGGGCTTCGTACCGCCGCTCTGTCACCTTCACATAGGACTGTTGGTCCCACGTTGGGCCATTTGAGTGCCCCAATGGTTGATGACAGACGGATGGCCTGGCAGGTTCTGACGAAGCGTAGCCAGGCTCTGATACCATTGTGACGGAAAACAGCAGGCCTCGGGAAGTGTACATAATAGAAAGTATAAGCGCAGGATCGGGTACGAACTGCCTCCCCAAACGTGTGCCAAAAGCATCTCCGCTTGAGTATTTATAGTTTTATTATTTTTGAAAATAGGTTACAAGGCTATTTTTGCCCGAGCTTGCTCTACAAGCTTTCTTTTACAAACATTGGATAATAAAATATCAGAAAATCTCACTCCTGTGATAATGATTGGGCTTTCTAAAAGCCAATATTTGTCGGTCGTGGGTTGTTTGCCTAGCTGTTCCCCTAAAATTGATTATAATAAATGTTGTGTGTGTTAGGCTTTGCTTCTATGTGTGTGTTCCATCTTTGAAATAAGCCTTGAATCTTATAAAAGGCTTTATTATTCTTACTTACCCTTGTTTAGATCTAAGGGGGGTTGTGCCATCCCAAACTGGGCCTTAGGAGGATCATTGTTAACTAGGGTTATAATAAGCCAAGGTTAAGGGATACACTAACCCGTGGTTAGGGTTGGGGCTTAGTCGGGCGCTGGGGCTAGTAGGACTCGCCCATAAGGCTAAGGGCTAGCAAGGATGAGGTTTGAATAGGCTTAGAGTCAATTAAAGGTAAGCCAGGGGATAAATATGGCTAAAAGCTTAGTAATAAAGCAATGGACCAAATTTAGTAGGATTATTACTATATAAGTGACTTTGGGGTCACTTATGATGATTATGATGATTCCTCGCGATGAAGGAGCTCCGCTTGGACGTGCAGGATCGCTAGGCCATAGTAATTGCAGGTGAGCAGGCACATTGGTGGTATAGGACGCTAGGGCGTGGCTGTCGAGGCCTAGTTGAGTCACGGCAATTCGACTTGAGGCTGGTTCTGGAATGGAGATGATGTGATGTCATGTGCATGCTCATTCATAGGGCTATTTCCTTGAAGGGCAACAGATAAAGAACCAGTTTAGAACTAGATACAGGTTCTTGTGCAGGGTAGGGGAGACTTGTGGAGGAACGAGGTGGCTATCGGCGAGCACATAAAAGGAGCATGCTTTTGTCGGCTGCAGCTTAGGATAATTTATTGTCTAGGGACTTGGTTGACAGCAGGTTGGCTAGTCCATGAGGTTTCCCAAGGCCTATATAAAGGCACACTTTGCTTATTGTAGATTTAGTCACTCCTCTAGGGAGTAGAATCATTAGATGTAGGACTCTATGAGTCAAGAACCTTTTCATGAGGGGCAGCCTATGGCTTGCCATGATGTACACTTTTTTGTACTATATGAATATACTGAAACTTAGCTATCCTGTCTCTTCTCTCCATCTCTCTTGCTTGCGTTTTGCATTAGGTTGTTCCAAGATGGTGTTTAGGGTTGAAAGAAGACTCCCAGAGCTTTCACATGTGACATTGGTATCAGGTTGGTTTTGAGATATTGTTGTTGCCCATGTCCCACCCACCCTTACTGCATCGCGCATGGATGAAACCATTGCCCGTGTCTTGATCTTTTGGTGGTGTGGTGACCAGGCAACATTGTATCGGCATCAGGTTGAGCAAGGCTAAACACTGATGGTGTCCTAGATGAAGGTGCAAACTTCAAAGTCCAAGGAGAGTAACACAAGACATGGAAGAAATTCCCAGGAGGTTGGTTGGTGGTGTTCCACAAGACCCTAGGGGAATGGCAGTCTTGTGAGTGGGATGTCAGTTGGGACATACCACGAAAGGCTTTTAGGCAATGGTTCCAAGGGAGGATGATCCTCCAAGGGGTGGAGTGAGAGTGCTAGACTCAATACTCAGGAAAAGAAGATCAGAGAAAGTGTTCAGGGGGAGTGCATGAAGGGATAGGGGACAAGATGGAATAGATGTATAGATCTTCATTAAATTTGGAGTTGGATTGGAGACCGGGTAGGGTTTTCAGTGAAAAGGTTGCCATGAAGGGAACGATGACATGTTTGGGAATCGAGAAAGAGACAAAGGGATGATGATAGTCATCCAAGAAGAGAAGTTGGAATCCCGTCATCAAGTTTAGCAGAGGGTGATGTCATGTGCATGCTCATTCCTAGGGCCAGCGAGTCCATGAGGTTTCCTAGTTCGCCCATATAAGCTTTGCTCCCAGATTCCCTAGTGTTTCTAACCTTCATTGGCTCTCAGAAATTCTAAGGACGTGGTTAGCACTACCACTCAGGGAAAAACTAACCAAACTAGGAAAGCTTCTTGAGGATGGTTAGCATAAATATGCTTTGTTCCTGCACTGCACAAAACTTGAAGAAATCTTTGAACTTAATTTAGCAAATTTTAATTTTACACAAATAAGAAATACAAGGCAC
Organism: Cibotium barometz; assembly: GCF_041138505.1. NCBI lineage: Eukaryota > Viridiplantae > Streptophyta > Polypodiopsida > Cyatheales > Cibotiaceae > Cibotium > Cibotium barometz. The sequence goes on from NC_141065.1 coordinate 33,924,292, forward strand.
TTGGTATAGCAAGTACAGGTCTTGGTACATCAAGTATAATCTGGTACAGCAAGTACAATTTGGTACAACAAGTACAATTCAGGTACTGCAGGTATAATTCAAGTATTAGGTAGGTACAGTTCAGGTACTGGGCATGTACAATTCATGTATTGGGCAGGTACATCACACGTGTGTAGGTACAACATCAGATACAGCACACGGGTAGCAGGTACAGGTGAAGTACAACAGGCGGGTACAGGTTCAGTAGCCGTACAGTACACGGGTGCAAGTGGGAGGCGGGTATAGAACAGGCGGATACAGGTTCAGCAGCCGTACAACACACGGGTGCAAGTGGGAGGCGGGTATAGAACAGGCGGGTACAATCGGGTAGAGCAGGCGATGAAGAGAAAGAGATAGTTGGCCACCACCCACGTGGAGAAAAATGCCCATGTTCCATGCAATAGTTGCCTTTAGTATTATTAAACTCTAATCAAAGCTTAGTTTATGGGCATCCACACTAGAAAGTAAATGTCCAGCCCAAATTTTAAATGCGTGTGAACACATTAGCTTATAAACATTAAAGTTAACCATAGCTTATGGATTTTACATTTTAAAAGGGCCAAAATGGTAATACTTACCACCTGTTCACACGACACACCAATGTGTCAACAAGCAGCACTCCACGGTACACTGGGGGCGTCCCCGTCCCGTCCAGTGTACTGGCACGGCAAAATAGGCAAACACACACAAACAAATCATGCGAAAACAAGTTTATGCATGTAGTCATAAATGCATATGCACATGTAATGGACGAAATCTCTCTTTCATGAAACTTGTACAAAAAGTTCCTGTCGGGCACAAAAACTGGCACGACAGAAATATGAATATATGCCTTGGTCTTCCTATGGAGTGACAATCCCATAGGTAAGACACCATCCTGGCCATACATGGGTGGCACCAACAGGCTCCCGTCCATACAGCACGAGGCAGGTCACACACAGGTGGCACAAAACTGGTTCCCGTCCATGTGACGCAGTACTGGTTACACACGGGTGGCACGAATCTGGCTCCCATCCATGTGACACCAAAAGATTGGCCCTTTCACATGGGACACCGGCCTGGCCCCATGTGAACATGGCACAAATCTGGCCGCTCTATGGAGTGACAATCCCATAGAAGTGGCTCCAGAAATGGAGATGGACCAAATGGTGACAGAAACTCAGCTATCTTTGTCTTTTCTCTCCATCTCTCTTGCTTGTGTTTTGCATTAGATTTTTCTAGGATGGTGTTTAGGGCTAAAAGAAGACTCCCAGAGCTTATGCATGTTACAGGTTAGTCGCTAGCCACAATCTTTTGCAGTCATTGATTTAGATTTGATGCGGGTTACTTCTAACCCTATTAGGGCTTCTAGGTATGTGGTCATTACATTTGTATCAGAGCTTGACCGATTGGCTTGAAGCATGAGGAACTCCAAAAGGAGGAGAAAATCCATCGTTAGGTTTCTTCCAGATTCGCGTCTGTGGGCTGTATTTTGTCTTTCAAGGCCTTGTGGTATGAGACACTTAGAGCTAAGGACGGAGCATAATCAGATGAGGATGGGGAAGACTGTGTGGTTAGATGTGTGTGGCAAATGGTCTTTTGAATGTTGCATATCTATAAAAGCAATGAGATTTTTTGGCTATGTGTGCTTGAGTTTGCTTGTCTTCTGACATGAATTTTGTGCGTGCTTTTGTGGGTGCATAGGAAGGGAATAAACCCTAGCAGCATGCATGAAAGGGACGCCATTAGTAGAGATGGGCACGTGGAAGAGGGAGCGACGTGGATTGTAGCGTGCTGAAAGAAGCTTTTGGGTGCCCACCAGTATGTAGAAATTTGTGGTCCAGGATGATACAAGTGCAAGGATAGAGATGGAAGTTCAAGCCATAGAGATGGTACAGAGAGTAAAAGGAAGAGAGAGAAAGGGAGAGATGTGATAGCAAGCACAAGAGAAATATGTTGTACAACTCAAATGATACTCTTTTGATAAGAGAACCTTCCAAGCACATGCTTTTATAGGCATCAAGGCTTATCTTCTGACCTAGACTTAAAAATAAGGGGATTCCCTCGATAGACAAAGACAGCCAACGTCAGCATACCAAAACAATCCCCCCTTGCTCTAAGCAGGGTAAAGAGGGAATGATGGAGCATACAAAAAGAAATACAAAATATTGAGATTTTGGGGGATTTCCCAGGCAGAGAACCATGATTCAAAATATTCAGATTTTGGGGGACTTTCCGGGTGTAGAGAACCTGTGACTCAAACATGATAGGAACTATAAGGTCCAATCATAATCTTCCTCCTTAAGAGAAAGATTCTCCATTGTTGGTACAGTGGTCCCTTTGTCTTCTAGTTCGCAATCTTCTTTTTCTTCTTCTTCAGCTACAAGGTTTGCATGCTCTTTTTCTTGTTCCTTTGTCATCTTTTTGAACATTTTGCTTCTATGTGACCAAGCTTCTTTTAGTAATTTCACTTGATTGCCCTGCCCTCTTTCTTTCCTTTCCATTTAGTTGCCATAGCTTTGTCTACATAAATGCCTTTGGCCACTCTCAGAAATGCCAAAATCTTTGAGAACTTGGTGATTTCTTCTATGCCAGATAGAAGAATGTCCTTCTTATCATCTTCCTCAACATTCACGCCCATGCTTGAGAGTTGTCGGAGAATGGAGCCAAGTTTGCTCAAGTGTTCCCCCAAGGTCTTTTCTTCACGCATTTTTTAACCAAACAATTTTTGCTCCAAGAAAACCTTTGAGTTATTTATCTTGTTGCCAAACAGATTTTCCAATTTGTCCCATACCTCATTAGCACTCTTGTTGAAGTCCACATGGTGAACAAGGTGGTCGGACAATGCAAGCCGGATGAGAGTGATGGCCGTTTCATTTCGGTCTTGCCAGATTTGAATTTCTCAGTTCCTTCATGGTTGCTTGATTTCTTGATGGTGCCGTTGACAACAGGCCACAAGCTGTCCGAGGTAGTTTTGTCTGCCATGTCGAGAAGTTGATGCCATTGAATTTGTCTATTCCAAAACTTCCCTCCATATTTCTGAAAACCCTTAAATATCTGCAAAAAGTCCTAAACTTTGATGTATGAGAGTGCTTAATCAGATGATTGTTAACATATGTTTGGAAAGTCCTAAATTTGATGTTGTTTTCTACAGGCTGTAGGTGCAGTAGATTAGTAGGTTGTTAGGTTGCAGATGCGGCGTTAGTGGAGCTACTTTAGAGATGGTTTAACGCAGCGGTATAGTTCAGGAAAAAACACACAGTTCAGAAAAAGAAATGCAGCAGGCAGAGGTGGCGGCAGCAAGAAAACCTTGTGTTTTCTCTTGTGAGAACCCGTGTTTGGTTGTGACTTGGGCTGCCTGCTTTAAGGAGTACTACTCTGGCACAATTGGCAGCCTGTAGAGACTGACGATACCTGCGTTTTCACCAACATGGCTAGCTGCAGCGCTTATGCCTGCTGATCCTCCAATGGCTTCCGTTTTGCTTCATAGGTTCTGAAGACGTGAAAATGCACAGCAAACACAGCAATGGTGATGTATAGAGCATAGCTAATCTGGCTCTGATACCATGTAGAAATCCATGGTGCCAGGATAATACAGGTACAAGGAAAGAGATGGGAGGTTCAAGCCATAGAGGTGGTGTGGAGAGAGAGAGAGAGATGTGAGCAAGCACAAGAGAAATATGTTGCACAACTCAAATGATACTCTTTTGATAAGAGAACCTCCCAAGGACATGCTTTTATAGGCATCAAGTGTAATACACGAGGTTACGTGTGAACGTTCCAAAAGATATTGTCTTGTGAAATAGATAGCACATCAACACTTAAGCAATGGACACTGCATCAAAGTAAATAACAGAGCTGAAAGTAGAACTGTACAAGGACATGAGCACTGGGGCTGCAAACGGGCTGACCCACCCTCAATACTGAGTATATTATTGGAGTATTTTAATTTGTACAAAGTTCCAAGGGCTTGCTTGCTAGATAATCCAATGCAATGCAAGCATGAAGACAAGTTACCCAAACAAAAGAATGTCGGGGTAGATTGTTGATGCCGGACTCGTCGAATGAGTCAAAGTAGCTTGGCCACCAATCTCATACACTTGGAGGGGAGTGAACGTGAAAACTTTCGTTCCGAGACCACGCACAAACAAGTGCTCTCGTACAAGACTGTGGCTCACATGCTCGCAAAGACTGTGGCTCAAGCCTCCCGGTGCGAGTACTCAAGCAGGAACTTGCACACGAATAGGTACAAGTAGACGAGAAGGTACTGGCACGCGGTGTTAATCATAGCAGCAAAGAAACCCGTTTCTTTCGAAAAGAAACATACAGGACGTTTCTTACAATAAGAAACGTTTCTTTCATAAAAAACATGAGGTAAGTTTTTTCTAAAAAACTGACTTTAGCCTTCGCAAAGGTTTTAACGTTTTGATGTTTTCAATCCCTTGGTCTCTCTCTCTCCCTAGTTGCTGCTTCCGGATGCTCCCTACTGATGTATTGTAGGGCTAGATACTTACCTTCAGTTCTTTCTTTTCTTTTCCAGACAGTGTATCAGATGTCACATGGTTGTAACTTTGGTCTCATAGGTCACTTTGGCCTTTTGAAGACGTTAATATAACATTTCATTTCATTTCTCTCTCTCTCTCTCTCTCTCTCTCTCTCTCTCGCGTTCTCTGAGCTCTCTCTCTCTCTCTCTCTCTCCCTCTCTCCCTCTCTCTCGCTCTCGCGTGCTGCTTCTTCTTCTTCCTCCTCCTTCCTTCTTCTTCTTCCCTCCCTCCCTCTTCTTCCTTCTTCTTCTTCTTCCCTCTTCTTCTTCCACTTCTTCTTCTTCTTCTTCTTCTTCTCCTTTCTTTCTTCATCTTCTTGTCCTCCTCTTCTATTCTTCCTCTTCATCCCCATATCATTCTTAGCTGAAAATTGGAATCTCCAATTTCTCCCAATTTGCAAACCCTAAGTTTCCCCAATTATGGAATTAGCCCCAATTTTTAGCCATTTCTCAAAATTGCCCCAATTTTGAGCAACTCCATCCACTAAGTGACAATGACAAGTGTTAGCTTCTTACTACTTTAGTGTTGCTCTAGTGTTTAGGTCTGAAGCTAAAACTCTATATGAAAATATTAAAAACCTTTTAAAAAACGACGTTTCTTATTTTGGCTTGAATTTTAGAAACGTTTCTTACGTGTTTCAAACATTTCCGTTTCTAACGTTTCATACGTTTTTGGCTGCTATGGTGTCAATAGCGGGATGATCTTTTGTAGATGTAGGATGATATTTAGCAGGTACTTGTAGGTAAAGTTAGGGTTTCAGCATGTACTTGCAGGTACAATTAGGGTTTCAGCTTGTACTTGCATTACAATTAGGGTTTCAACCTGTACTTGCAAGTATAGTTCGGGTTTCAGCCTATACTTGTAGGTACAGTTAGGGTTTCAGCTTGTATTTGCAAGTACAATAGGCGGCTACATCAGGTACACAACTAGGTATAGCAGGTACAATAGATGACTATAGCAAGTACAACAGGTACATCAGGCGGCTATAGCAGGTACAAGATGTATAGTAGCCAAGGGGGAATCCTGTGAGAGAGAGTCGACTTGCAGAAAGAGAGAGCCCAGTAATGATTGGCTTCCTTTCCAATGGCTTCCTTTCCAATGAGAGAGAGGGAGAGAAGCACTTGTGGGATAGGTTGATGAAGGGGTCCAATCCCCATTTGACATGTGGCAATGCCCACCTTTAATGAAGGTGGGCACCTCCTATAGTGCCTAGCGAATAAAAAGGGTTCACATGAGCAATGGGTGCCCAAAGATTGGGCTGCCCATACATGGGTTCCTTGGGCCTTGGTCATTGGCTAGTGGCCGGTGCCCAGTTTTAATGAATGTGAACAATGAAGGTTATAAAATCTTAAGAAAAATAAACAAGGGTTTTAATGAATACTTACCACCTGTTCACATGCCACAAACCATGTCAAAATACAGTGCACTCGCACAGTTCACGGGTGGGCCCCTGCCTGTGAATTGGACCCACCATAGCAGGCAGTCACACGAAAACAAGTCGGGCGAAAACAGTTTTCAGCAGGCAAAGATGCATGTATATGCCTTATGCAATGGATATATCTCCCGTTCCTAGAACCTGTAAATAACAGGTCTTCTTGAGCACAGAATTGGCTCAGTGGGAAGCATAAACCGGGATCCCTGGCAGTGGGTTCCATGTATTGGCCACACACTGAGTGACACGAGGCCTGGCCTCCTGAAGGTGACCTGAATCCTGGCCTCAATACAGGTGACATGAAGCTCCGTGGCCTCCTGTACCTTGGCATGAAATAGGGGAATACCACTTGGGCAGCCAAATGGTGACATCAAGCCTTATCTTCTCACCCATAGATGATGTTCTCACCAACTCACTTCGAAATATTCGATATAGTATGCACATGGTCGTGGTGGTCTTTTTGAAACTGGTTGGACAGTAGAAGACCCACACATGTGTGCTATTCAGGGGGCGAGTGCTGAAACACGCTTAGAAGCATGGGCGCACTACACGGATACATGGGCGCCTCCAAAAAGCAAGCGTGGTGATATTCTGGGCGTTTTTTATAAAAACGTTTTTTTAAAACTGTTTTAATGCCTAGAATAGTAAGGTAAAGAGACTCATAATTGGTGCATGCTTTTTGTGCTAATATGGGCGCATGCTATTGAAACGTTTTTGAATGTTTTAAAGCCTAAAAATGGGTGAAAATGTTTATCAATGTTTAATTACCTAAAAAAGGGGGGATAAAGAGGCTAAAAGAAGTCGCATGCTATGTTTAGTAGAATTAAGCTTTTTTTGGAACTAGCTCAAATCAGTTTTTTTTGGGAAGGCTAGGCTATGGGACAAGCTTCTTGAGCATGTGGCTATGCAGGGAAGGTGGGACTATCTGTTGTAAGCTACGGCATTCATCTTCATACCTCATTAACCCTCATGCTGTGCTTTCTCTCTTAGCGCTACCTATCTCTAGGCTTTTGTAAGTTTTGACATGGCTGAACATTAAGGTGGGGCAGCTATACTTGTTGACATGCTTGGTGGATGGTGGGATTAACATTATAATAGTGCTGGAAAAAAGTTTTTAATTTATAGGTGAAAAACCTCCACCTCACAATACTGCAAGTAATTTTTGAATATTTATGTTTTTTAATGAGTAATTACTAAACCCTCTTGAAAACCACCAATTTTTAAACCAATCTCAAAAATTTGAAGTTTTTTTTTTGTGAAGGTGCAATTATGTTAGAAGTCATCTCCTGTCTTTATCAAACACCAGGGCCTTTGTTGTGGGTGTGTCCGCCCTGTATAGGTGTTTTATCATTTTTCCTTACTCCTCGTATTTTTTTCCCATTTTTTCCCATTTTTTCCATGATGTGGGTAGCTGCCACAGGCTGGCAGGAGCCTCTGATGCTGGCCGACTGCACTCATGTGTGCCAGGAGCTGGCCGACTTCATCAGGAGGGGTCGTGGTATTTTTCTCTGCTGGCCGACTGGATGTGCCCAATCGTGAGGGCCACTAGTGCTGGCACTGACTGCATGATGGGGCCATATAAATAGGCCCCATTGCCCCACATTGTACTCATTCAGTTATTTCTTGGGATCTTGTGTATAGAGAAGAGTTATACGCCTATCTCTCTCCTTCTCTTGTGCTGTCTATTTTCTGCACTCTACTTGCTCTCGTGGTCTCAAGTTTGGTTATCAATTCCGCTGCATATTTTGACATGGTATCAGAGCCCTAGGCTCTTGATAGATCTTGGGAGTTTTCTGAGCAAGAGGGGGATAGTTACATTGTTGATTGGTGGACTGTTTGGACTATCCGGGAAGAGAAGTTGCAAGAGGAAGGCGGGCTAAAGTGCTGGACAGCCACTTGCAGGTTTAGAGTTTTTTTTCCCACCCACCCACCCTTTTTCAGTTACATCCCCGCGATGGCAGATTTGTTAGAGATGGCTGAGAAGCATGTGAAGATCCCGACACTCCCCACGTTCCTAGTGGACCGTCAATTGGACAGGAACAACTACGGCATATGGAAGGTTATGATGGAATCTGTTCTGGAGTCTTACGACCTCGCTGATTTCGTCATTGTTGGGGTTCCACGGCCAGAAGTAGAGGAAGGGGAGTTACCGTCGATCCGAAAGGACTGGGAGGCTCAGACACAGATGTGGGATTGTGTCAACGCCAGGGTCCGTTCGTTTATCTTTCTCAACTGCACACCGCAGGTAATCAATCATGTAAAGCATATGACGCTGGCCAGAGGTATATGGCAGCATTTGGCCTCTCTTTACAACAGGGTATCACCCATGAAGAGGATTTCCTTGGAAGTACAGATGCGGGTTATGAGCCCTGCAAAGTCGTTGACGATGCGGGAGCATATTAACAAGCTGCAGGCTCTTCAGGAGGAAGTTCTTCAGGCTGGGAAGGAGATATCGTCAGAGGACATGGCCATAACGTTGCTGTCGCACTTGCCCTCTCAGTATCAGCATTTTACTTGTCTTTGATTACCAGTGGCAGGCTCAGCACCATCATGTGGGAGGAGCTTGTGCCCATGGTCTTGAACCAGGAGGAACGATTCACGAACCCTCCTTAGGGTGGAGGTTCGGAGGCCTTAACTGGCCAACGGTCGAAAGGCCGTAACACGGGCAAAGGGAAGGCTTCCTCGGAGAAGTCTTCTGAGAAGAAGTCCGACGTTGACTGCGAGAAACTAAAGGCTGAGAGGACCTGTAATGATTGATGGAGTCCGACTCCACGGTGGGAGTGACTCAGTTTGGGGAGGAGATCCGGACATAAGGAGATCTACTTCAGGCCCCGGAGCAGTTTTATGGAGCAGTAAGAGGCAGTCATCTTTTGCCTTGTCGACAGAGGCAGAGTACCGGGCTGCTTGTGATGCTGCTTGTGAGGTGGTGAGGTCGCAGAGGTTGCATTGCAGGATTGGGCTTCCACTGGAGGAACCCATGGTCATCCAGAGGCACTTTGTTCGTGAACAGATCGTTGCTGATGACATCTTGCTAGAGTTCTGTTCGACGGAGGACAGTACGGTGGACCTCTTCACGAAGTCGCTATCTCACGATTTGCTCAGGCGGCACCCCAGCTCCCTGTGGTTGGTTTCACAGCCAGGAGCTGAGAGGGGGTGTTAGAAGTCATCTCCTATCTTTATCAGACACCAGGGCCCATGTTGTGGGTGTGCTCGCCCTGTATAGGTGTTTTATCATTTTTCCTTACTCCCCGTATTTTTTCCCCATTTTTTCCCATTTTTTCCATGATGCGGCTGGCTACCACAGGCTGGCAGGAGCCTCTGATGCTGGCCGACTGCACTCATGTGTACGAGGAGCTGGCCGACTTCATCAGGAGGGGTCGTGGTATTTTTCTCTGCTGGCCGACTGGATGTGCCTAGTCTCGTGAGGGCCACTAGTGCTGGCCGACTGCATGATGGGGCCATATAAATAGGCCCCATTGCCCCACATTGTACTCATTCAGTTATTTCTCGGGATCTTGTGTATAGAGAAGAGTTATACGCCTATCTCTCTCCTTCTCTTGTGTTGTCTATTTTTTGCACTCTACTTGCTCTTGTGGTCTCAAGTTTGGTTATCATTTCCGCTGCGTATTTTGACAAATTACACTATACTTGTGTTTTCTTTGAGCATTGCCTCAGAAGCGGTAGGTTTTGGAAAGCTTGTGATCGGATAATTTTTTAAAGCCAATTGTTGATTGTTGACAGGCTTTGATCTATGGAATCTGTGGCTAGCAATGATTTGTAGTCACTGAAGCCATCCGGATAGCTTGGACCCTATTCTCTGCCTTTTTACTTGCAAGAGGATGACCGGGATAATGTGGTCAGAACCCTCTAGTGTTCGACATGGCTGAACCCGAAGATGAGGAACCATAGTCCCATTACGTAATGATAAATGAGAGCTGATTGTTCTCTCTTAGTTCCAAGAGGTCTTGATGTGTGGGATCTTGATGGGAATCCACTATTTTTTTTTGTGTGGGTCTAGTAGTGGCTTGATAATGTGGAATTATAGATACGTGGTAGTGATTGTGTGAACGGGGGCTTACCAGGGGCACTTTTTCCCTCTACACATTATAGAGGTTTTTTTCCCTTGAATATTTGGTGTGTCTGGACACCTATACTTTTACATTTCGGGTTTCTACTTAGGGTACTTGTGGTTGTACACATCTTATCACTTCCTTCTAGTATATCCATACTTTCGAGCTCTCCGTTGCTCCCCACTTTGTGTTCTTGTTGTTTCGTGTGCACTTTTGCTGAACATTAGGGTTTCTTAGAACCCAACAATGGTATCAGAGCTCTAGGTTGATTCTACCTTGAGCTCGTACCCGACTATACATTGCTTGCGCAAGCCTGTGTCCTACTGTAAGTCCTTGTGTTGTCGCGAACTTGTTCCTATATCCTCGCGTGACGCCTGCACGCTGTACTTGCAGTCCGTACGGTTTGTACCGTTAGTACTTGCTCGCATTTATACCTACAACACCTACAAATTTCAAAATTTGGGCCTTTTTGCAATTATAGCACAAATTGGGGCATTCAACCTTCAAGGTAACACAATTTTGCTTTTAGCTGTCAATTTCTCTCCCTACAGGAATTTTATGGAGTTGATTGCTACAAGGCAGTTTGCAGTGTGTTGCATTTCCCAAGGGGAAGTTGACAAAAAAAAGCATTTCAAAAATTGTGTGCATTGTTGCCTGTGCATTTGCAGTTAGAAATGGCACAAAATGCTGGAGATGTGTTTGGTGGTCATGAGGTCAGTTAGGAAAGCACAAAATGTCCTTAATTACTTTGTTGGTCATGAGGTCAATTATACCTCATATCCGATCTTGTAGGATGTCTAAGCATGCTTGGGGATACTTTGGAGGCCATGTACCAGGCCGAGAATGAGGCAAGGGTTATGTATTTGAAAAGACAGCTTGATGGTGTTGGATCACTTGACGAAGATCCAGGATCTTCGTGAGTAGTTGTTAAACATTGATGAAGTGATTCTGGACAGCCAGCTAGTGTCTATGACACTTAACTCTTTGCTTGAGTCATACTCGAGCTTCCACATGCTGCTCAACTTGTCTACTCTTACCATGCAAGAGGCAGAGTCATGGCATGTCAGGTTTGGGCATGTGAATTATGGCAATCTAATGCTCTTGTTGTAACATTAGTACTATGTGGAAGCGTGCTTAATGATGATTAACGCAAGCAATAAAGATTAACGCTAATCACATGCTCATGACATAGAGAAGTAGAGAGAAGGAGAAGAGAGAGACTCTCTACCTAATCACTTCTACTTTGCATTAATGAATGAGTAATTACAATGAGTTTGTCACAGATCCGATGTAGATGTAGACCATGAATGCTTGCATAAACTAACTTCTGTCTCCACTTTGCATTAGTGCAAAACGCTGATTTGGAGATGACTTCTTGCTGATCCAGACTAATGGAGTGCTTTGCCCTTTACTTTGGCTCTCTTGTCCTTGGTTGGCTCTGCAATCCCTGCTTCTGAATCCATGATAATGAACCTTATCCCTCCTTATATAGGTGAGAAATGGAGGTTGTTTTTTGAGGTAAGGCCGTCCACTTAAATGCTATAAAAAGTCATAAAAAATGTCATATAATGTCTTCAAATTGTGTCCAAAACCTGTCCCAACCATTGGTCCATGTCTTGGTGCAGGAGATGGACCAATGGTTGGGACAGGTTTTTGTCAGAATATGCAGCGGAGATGAAGACAAAATCTGAAAACACAAGAGCAAGTGCACTGCAGAAAAACACAGCAAAAGAGAGGGAGAGAGAGAAGCGTATAACTCTGCTTTATACACAAGAAAATCCCGAAATCTGAATACATGTGTGGGGGCAAGGGACCATTTTATATGGCCCCTATGAGCCAGTCGGCCAGTAGAAAACCAGCCAACAGCCCTCTGTAGGACACCCGACTGTTGCAACATCAGCCGGCCAGCATCAGACCAAGTCGGCCAGCTCCAGACTAAGTCGGCCAGCTCTACAGAGAGAGGCGGGGAGCAGCAGAAGCAGTCGGCCACCACACCTCGATCAGCCAAGAGCCACAGGACAGCCTCCCACATCAGAATAAAATGGGGAAAAAATAGGGAAAAATGAGAAAACACCTAAATCGGGTGGGCACACCCACAACAGAGGCCCTGGTGTAAATATACAGACAGGAGAGGACTGCTAACACCCCCTCTTAGCTCCTGGATGTGGAACCAACCCCAGTGAGCTGGAGTGCCGTCGGAGCATAGCCTGAGGTAGAGACTTCGTAAAGAGGTCCGACGCATTGTCCTCCGTCGAACAATAAAGAAGCAAGATGTCATTAGCCAAGATCTTCTCATGTACAAAGTGATATTGTATCTCTATGTGCTTGGTCCGAGCATGGAAGACTGGGGAAGAGGAAGTGGAGGCGTGGAGGAGAAGAAGTGAAGGAGCGAAAAGAAAGAGTGGACGAGGAGAAGAGGCAGAGCAACAGGTTGCGGCCGAGAAGAAGCGTCGGATGCGTGGAGTGGAAAATGGGCAGCAAACAAGGACGGAAAGGACGGCAAAAATCGCATTCGCAAAAAAAACCTTCTGCCCTTTTTTTAAACCTCACTTTGCATTTGGGCGAAACACCGTTTCGATGGGCAAGTTTCGTTTTGTTTCGAAACGTTTCGTGCCGTTTCAAGAGGGCAAAATGGGTTTTTTTGTTACTATGGTCCTAGCCCGACCACAGTACCTGCTGACTCCTCCCCTCCCCCCCGCTACATCGGGTGGTCTATTCTTGCTCCCCCCCTGACAACCTCGCCCCGACCTTTCACCATGTCATTGACTTGCCCTCTTGGCGATGGTTCTCACTAGGGCACAATAGCGCCAACAAGAGCTGCAGGCCCAGATGGTAGCTATGCAAAGTTAATTCTAGAAGACTTTGGAGAGACTCACGTTGCAGATGCAGTCCGGACATTCTCAACCTTCAAGTTCGACGGCTTCAATCCACATACCAATTCTAGACACCGACGTGGTACCCCTAGAGGTAGAAGCCAATGACTTAAAAGCTATTTATAGCTTGTTACAAGCATCAAAAACTAAGAAATTAGACATTAAACCTTCTGAGTCCTTTTCTGGCCAACACAATAAGCGTACACTTGATCAGTGGCTGCACAAGCTTTGCTTGTACTTCAAGTCCCTGGACCTCTCCGATGCAAAAAAGATTACTTTCGCCACGTCTTTGCTGAAAGACTATGCATTATTATGGTGGCAATGGCGACTGTTTGATGGGAAGACCGTCAGCATGTGGGAAAAATTCGAGCATGTCATCCGTAAGCAGTTCATACCTACCAATGGAGATTTTCAAGCATGATCTCGCTTACGCCATTTGATCTAAACGGGATCACTGGCCTCTTATTTCTCGCAGTTTACCAGCTTGGTATTCGAGATTTCAACATTGTTCCTGTCAAATCTCCACGGATCTCCTCGTGATCGATCTCGGTTCGAGACTCGAATCCTGCAAACAAAGCAAACAAACAAACAAGGGGGTGCAGGCATGACTCACCTCCCAACCATGACAGCCGTGGGCGAGCCCACAGTCTTGGCTGTCCCCACCGAGCCACGAGCTGAGCTAACTAGGTTGACGTACCGACCAATCTCCTCCTCGCGACGTCCCATACCGCCACGAAGCTGCCCTCACGGGCCTCGAGATTGCTGCCGGCCTCGGCTGTGTAAAGCAGGTGCACGTCTGCACTAGATCCAGGCTCCAAGACCATAGAGCTCTCACAAACTCGCGAGACTCTCTATATCACAATAACTAACCTTGGCCACCCTTTTATAGGCTCTTGGGCGGTCATCGGGCGTCCACACTTGGGCGCCCGCCCGTCCATACTTGGGTGCCCGCCCGTTAGTATTTCCCTAACTCAGCTCGTCAATCAGCCTGTCTAGTTCCAAGCTTCCCCAAGCCCCGAAACTCTCTATATCACAATAACTAACCTTGGCCACCCTTTTATAGGCTCTTGGGCGGTCATCAGGCGTCCACACTTGGGCGCCCGCCCGTCCATACTTGGGTGCCCGTCCGTTAGTATTTCCCTAACTCAGCTCGTCAATCAGCCTGCCTAGTTCCAAGCTTCCCCAAGCCCCGAAACTAGTCTTGCGTGCGTATAGCACACGGTAGATACACACTGTGCACATGACATACTCCCCTTCCTCTAAGAGCTCACTCTTGAGCTCACTAAAAAGCCAGGGTTATCTCTCCGAAGAGTAGTCAATGTCTCCCATGTAGCGTCCTCCTCAATACGATCCTTCCACTTGATCTTGTATTCCGTGAGATAAGCGTATTACGCAATCTTCTTTCACAAAATCCAAGAATCTTTTCAGGTTCGTGCGGAACAAAGGTCATATCCTCGACATCTATAATTTCTTGAGGAGTAACTAACTAATATGCTCCACCCAGTACTTCCTTAAGTCTACTGACATGAAATACAGGATGAACTGTCACATGAGAAGGCAAATCCAATTCATATGCAACTGAACCAATCCGTCGTGTAATACGAAATGGTCCACAGTATCTAGGGGATAATTTCGGAGATCTACCTGTCCGTAAAGTCTCAGAATCTTTCGGAACTCGCAAATACACCATCGTTCCTTCAGAGAACTCTTTGGGTGAACGATGTCTATTAGAATAAAACCTGTCTCGGTCTTGAGCACTTCTAATAGATTCCTTCGCAAGTTGTAACATTTCCTGTATATCTTGCAAAAAATCACGTGCTGCATCATGCTGAAGTCCTGAGAATCCTACTGTAACAGGTGATCTAGGTTGAAAACCATACATAAGCATGAAAGGACTAAACTCTGTACTCGTATGCTTAGTACTGTTATATGCAAATTCTAACATAGGAAGATAATCCTCCCATGAACTGTGTCTTTTGGATACATATGCTCGAAGCATATCCTCTAAAATCTGATTCATTCTTTCAGTCTGTCCATCAGATTGAGGATGATCTGAGGAACTCAAATTCAAAGTTGTTTCCAACTTCTCAAAAACAAGTTTCCAAAAATCACTCGTAAACTTAGAGTCCCTATCACTGACTATGTCCTGCGGTAGCCAACGAGATTGAGTGTCGTCTAGCTTTTTACTTTCAAAAGCAACCGGTCTACCATCTTGAAATAGAGCAGCCCCGATCATAGTAGCAACGGAACGGGAACGGGAACGGAACGAAAGCACCACCAGGGGAACGGGAACGGGAACGAGGGGGAACGGAAACAGGGAACGTACAATGCACATTTATATAACCAAATCAGAGACACACTAAAGTCTAGTGCACCATAATTTGCATGGCTAGATACTAACACTGAACAGATCTCACAAGTCAAAATAAATTAGTCCACATCATACATGACATAAGTGACAAAAAGCACAAAATGTGGCCCACATGGCACAGCCTAGATAAAAGAAACAATCCAAGTCCAAAGTCCAAGCCTCAAGGTGACATGCACATTGCAAATAGTAAGGAGATATCATGCATGGCTACTGCCAGTGATGCCATCAAGGAGACTATCATCTATGTCATCCAAGAAAGCCATATCATCAAGACCAACATCTGCAGCATCCAAATCTTCAATCCCATCCTGACCAGGATCTGCAAGTCCATGTGTCTCCTCATCATCCGAGGACTCCTCATCAAGCAATATAAACTTCTCTGGTTTGGGAGATGCCATATCACCAAGCAAGCGCAAATTAGCACTTAATCAAGTCATTGACTTGTTTTGTCCCAAATTTGTTCCTCTTCTTGGATGCAACATGGCCGAACACACTCCATAGCTGCTCAATCGGAGAGGAGCTTGCACCTTGAGACAAGATCCTTACTGCCAATGATTGAAGCTGTGGTGTACGAGCCCCATAATCCTCCCACCATAAAGCAGCCCCTATCTTAAACCTATCTCTCTGAGCATCAGCCGATCCAAACCTTCCCAACTTGCTGCGATAAAATCCAAGTTGGTCTTTCACCAACCTTCGTTTATCTGCATCACGAACCTGCCTAGAAAGCACTGTCTCCCAACCATCCATCACCTCATCATCGGCCTCTTGTCCACATCCTTGGAACTCGGGATCCAAGACATACGCTGCAGCATGCATAGGAGAATGATAACCATTCCATCGTGCTTCACATAATTCTCGAACCTCTGCATATTTCTCATCAGACAAGCCCATTTCCCCTATTTTCTCGATCATTCGGTCAGCCCCCTCATAAACCTTGCCAATGCATGGCTCCCGTCCATCTGCAATCCGCATCAAGCGCATGATCGGCTTCATCATAGCATTGATAGTATTGACTTCATCCCAAAATGTGAAGTCTTGTATGGTTCTTGCAACCTCTATGCCGGCTCTTGAGCGAGAAAGTGCCCATCCCATCCACTCATTGCATACAACCAACTGCTTCAAAGGCAATTGCACTTTGGATAACCTCTTCATCATGAGAAAGTTATAACCAAAGCGTGTCTCTGAGTACTTCAAGAGATCCTTTTTGGCCGATCTCTTGCGGAATTCATTCAAAATAAACTGATGGTTTTGAATGAAGCTTATTATCTCCTTGCCTTTTTGAATGTGTGGATCAACCCATGGCAAGCTGCCAACATCCTTCAATAAGTTGCTCAAACAATGAGCAAAGCATGGACTGAATGTGATATGCGGATACCTGTCTTCAAGCTTAAGACCAGCTGCTCTATTTGTTGCCTCACCATCAGCTAAGAACTGAATAACATTCTCTGGTCCAACTTTCTCAATACCTTCGGCCCACTCTTCCACAAGCTGATCTGCAGTTTTTCCAGTCCCAGAAGCATCATGTGAGGAAATGAATTGCATTCTTCCTCGAGAATAAGCAACCATGTCATGAATGGACCTTTTTCGAGTGTCACTCCAACCATCTGCAATAAGTGACACACCATTCTTTGCCCAACTTTCATGCACAGACTCTAAAGCACATTCAATTGCAGCTTTCTCCTTTTGCAACAAGGTGGTGCGTATGGTCTCATATGAAGGAGGCTTGTATGTTGGGCCATACCGTGCAATCTCCTGGACCATTTCAATGAAATATGGAGACCTGGCAACATTGAATGCTACATGATCATGATAAAAGAACCTTGCAACAGCTGCATCTACCCTCTCTTTCTTGCGGGGATCCCAAGCTGCTCCCAAGGTTTGCTGCTTGCCGGAACTTGCACCCATAGACTGCGAATCTTGGGAAAATGCAAAGCTCCCAAGTCCTCCATACTGTTGTCCATCTCCCAAGTGTACATCTTCCCCTTGTCTACTGAAGTAAGATGCATCAACTGCCAGTTTCTTTCGTGCACATGCTTTCTCCTCTTCACTTGGGTACTTTGCCAAAAGCTCTCTACGCATTTCAGGTGTTGTCCCTGGGCATTTGTTCACTTGTGCTTTTTCATTGTTCACATGGCATAGATGTGCTCTCACACGGTTTGCTCCTCCTGACTTCTCTTTGTTACATTGCTTGCATTTCCATCGTGTTGCACCTCCCTTAGATGAATACCTTTCTAGCCTTTCAACCTCGTCCCACCAAGTAGCATTCGAAGCTGATCGCTTTGAAACCGAGTAAGCCATGATGTCTGCAAATTCGGGCAAAAAGTTGAATAGGCTTTCAAAGTTAACCATTCCAGAGAAATGAGTCCTTTTTTTTCTTCTGTTTAATGGGGAGAGACTGTGCACTGTGCAGTGTGCAGTCCAGATTGTGATTCACCATAGGTAATTTTTAAAACACCAAAAGTTCAAAGTTCAAACAAAAAAAGAGAGAGAGAAGAAAGAGAAAAGCTTCTTGCTGCCTTGCCTTTTAGATGACTGTAGTCTGCACAGTGCAAGGGCTGGGGGCCTGGCTGCCAGTGGCTGGGGCGACTGTACTATGCAGGCAGCAGTACAGAATGTCAGGACTCAGAAGTTGAAAGAACAGCTGCTGTACGGGGCCCGGGCAGGACAGTACGGGCGCTGCTGTACGGGCAGGACAGTACGGGCGCTGGCGGCTGTACTCGTGGAGTCGTGGACAGCAACGGCGTGAACTCCGAAAAGCGACGGGCGACGGGCGGCGTACGGACTTGTGCGAATTTCCGAAAAGCGCCTAGCGTAACTTGCAAGGCTTACGGGCTTCATTTCTTTTAAAAAAAATCCACGTCATCTGCACGTTCCCACGTGGGGGAACGGCAGGCTAGGGTTCCCTGGCCCGTTCCACCTAGGGTTCCACCAACGTTCCCTGCCGTTCCACCTTTTTTCGACCAGCTCCACGTTCCACCATGCGTTTCCAGCGTTCCACTGGTCCACGCGCTGGGGGAACGCGTTCCACCGTTCCACATGGGGGGAAACGGGGTTCCCCTGCTACTATGGCCCCGATAGCATAGTCACTGGCATCAGTTTCAAGAACATAAGGCCGACTAGGATCAGGTAATGCTAAGATAGGTGCTTCCTTGACTTTGTCTTTCAAAAGTTTGAAGGCCATATCCAAATCGTTATTCCAAGTGATAGGTTGATTTTACTTACGTCCACGACCTTTCAATAAGTTGGTCATCGGTACTGTGAGCTGAGAGTACTCCCGTACAGATTTCCGAAGAAAAACAACAAAACCGAGAAAAAAACGAAGTTGTTTTACTGTTCGTGGTATAGGCCAGTCCAGAACCTTCTAAACTCGGTCATAGTCAATGCTCAACCCATCTCTAGTGATCTTGTGTCCCAAGTAAATGATGTCGGTCATAAAGAACTCACATTTACTTAACTTAGCATATAGTCGATTCTGTCTTAAAATAGATAAGACAATCGTGAGGTGTCTGACATGATCCTCAAGAGTACGACTTTATATCAAAATATCATCCAGGAACACCACCACAAATTTCCCCAAATGTTCACGAAAAAGATCGTTCATCATTTGCTGGAAAGTGGCTGGAGCATTGGTTAACCCAAAAGGTAATACGAGAAACTCGTAATGGCCATACCTAGTCCGAAAGGCGGTTCTTTCGACATGCCTTTCATGAATACGTATCTGGTGATAGCCAGTACGTAAATCTATCTTCGTGAAATATTTCACTCCTGCTAACCGGTCAATCAGGTCATCTGATCTAGGAAGAGGATAACGGTTCTTAATTGTCAGCTTGTTCAATCTCTTGTAATCCATACACATTCTCCAGGTATTGTCCTTCTTTCTCCTAAGCAACACAGGTGCACCGCAAGGTGATTTACTTGGACGGATCTAGCCCATCCTCAAATAATCTTCGAGTTGTTTAGCCAACTCATCTTCCTCGGCTTGGCTCATCCTATAAGGTGGAATACTCACATGATGAGCACCAGGGATCAAGTCAATACGATGATCTACTGCCCGTTCAGGTGCTTGTTCAGGTGGTAAACCCGATGGCAGTTCCTTAGGAAATACATCTTGAAACGAATCAAGTATCTTCTGTAATTCTTTGCTTTCAAACACACTTAATTCATTTACATCCATGGAAGGGATGAGAAAAGAAGAAAGTGGAATCAATACACAATGGAAAGCGGTATACAAAGAAGAATCCATTATATTTCCAAAATCAATTGTATTTACAAGAGGTCCCTGAGAGGGATGAATACAATCACCTAAAATACTATACTTGGTGTCCTTATGTTGAAAAGAAAAAATATGACTAGACCAATCTATCTGGACTTCAAGAGTCTTAAACCACTCAATCCCTAATAACAAGTCTACATTTTCTAGATGCATTACATAGCATTCCAGAGTGTCTGTGTAGTCCTGAATCTGGATTGGAAGCATCTCCACCTTGCGATCCCAAACTTGCCTTCCTGCAGGTAGGCGTACCTCATAGGTATGGTCGTTGAGTGTCGTATCAAGACTCAATTTCTGCACAAGTTTGTAGTTAACAAAGTTATGTGAACTGCCAGGGTCTAAAAGAATGTGAATCTTATGGCCATTCACTTCTCCATAAACTCGGAGAAGATCATGCAAGCCAAATACTTTAGAATTGAACAGACAATCAGAACAAGTACTAGGGCGAGAAAGTACAGTAATTGACGTACCTGTCAAAGACAACTGGTTAGCTGCCTTTGGCTTGGGTCCAGCGTTTGTCTTGGTTCCCTTTTGCTTTGGGTACTCGTTACGCATGTGTCCTTTTTCTTCGCAGATAAAACAACGTCCTTCCTTCTTGAGCTTTAAAGCCCTAAGGAGTTGTTTCTTCTTCGCTGGTGTCGAACTGGAACTCTTCGAAGGTTGGTCCGAAGACTTTCCTTCTGTCGTGTTAGCCATAGGTGCGGAGAACTTTCTTTTATGCTTGTTCCCCTGCTCGGTAATGGGTTTCGACTTGGAAGAGACCATCGTATCATCATAGATACGAGCTGAATGAATGGCCTCGTCCAATGTTTTACATTTGTTATTTTTAACCTGTAATCGGTACGAGTTTGGTAAACCAGCTACGAAAAACCCCAAAAGAGTAGTGGGATCCATCTTTGTAGCTTTCATCTGCAAGTCACGAAACTTCTGGAGGTAGACCTCATAAGTGAGGTGCTGCGAGGTCATGGTCAAAGCTGAAAACCGGGCAACAACATCATAATCATCCTCTTTCTTGAGGAATTCTTTCTTGAAGACGTCTTCGAATTGTGCCCAAGTCGTCGGCTTAGGGTTGAGTTCCTTCCACCAAAGCAAAGCTTTGCCGGACAGGAAACCTGCTGCTAAACTGGATCTTCGTTCCATCATCATATGGATGAAACTGAAAGTGAACTTGCCACTTATGTAGCCACGTGTCCACGATCTCCTTGGAGCGCTGCTTTTGCTCGCCCCCGAATGGTTCTGGAGTAATGTTGGGGCCTCAAGCAGAGGCCAAGGTATCCATACCCGAGAAAGTAGAGAGGGTAGTGGTCAATAGAGCAATGTAGTTTTGCAAAGCTTGCATCTGGGTTGCGATTTGTGCCTGACGTTCCGACGAAGAAGCTTCGAGAGCTACTTTGAACTCTTGGAAATCTGATTTTGACACAAAATCGTCAAAAAGATCGGCATCGGTACCTTCCGTAGCCGGCAAGCCTTCGCATTCCACAAGGGGCTCCAACTCTGATTCTTGGGTCGACATCGTGAAGAGGGTACGTGGAGAGAATTTGATCTTTGCACAATGAAAGTGCAAGGGAAGTTGAGAGCTTGAGAGCTTGAAAACTTGCGAGATGTGTGGCAAGAAGTCCACTTAAGGGGTTTATAAAGATAGCCCCAAAAGCTAAAAGTCTCCAAAAGCTAGGCTTAGCTTTTACTTAGCTTTTGTGTTTTATATATATATATATTCTATACTCTTAAAAAAATAAAATAAACACTTTGAAACCTTGGAGGAGGGGTCTTTTAAACCTTAAAAAAAAAAAATAAAAAAATTTAAACCTGGCCGCCTGGCTTGGCAGGCCTGACCGCCTGGCTACGCAGGCCTGACCACCTGGCTACGCAGGCCTAGGCCGCCTGCCTACACAGCCCTTGGCGCCTGCGCATACTTGGCCGGCTGCAAGCGTGGCCGCCAGCATAGACACCAAAAGCCAACGCTTGCCCAACGTGCAGATGTTCGCGACCAGCAGCTCTTCACGACTAGCCCTGCAGCGTGCGCCTGGCTCGCTTTCTCTCGCTCTCTCTCTCTCTCGTTCGAACCAGAAAAGCATCGTGCTTTTTCTGTTTTTTGCTTCTCACCCGACTTGCTCATGCGTATGACTGCACAAACGACTCTCCTCTTCCTTGCAAAGCAACGACCCTACTTAGACTACCACCTCCGGTCAACATGGGTTTCTTTGATGAAGAAAAAACACATACTGAATCTGAAAACAACAGTATGCACAGCAAAAACAGCAAGTTTTTTAACACATACCTTTCTTCGACCTCATCTTCTCTGCCTACCGACTTGCTCGTTCACGAGGTACGCTCTGATACCACTGTCAAATCCCCACGGATCTCCTCGTGATCGATCTCGGTTCGAGACTCGAATCCTGCAAACAAAGCAAACAAACAAACAAGGGGGTGCAGGCCTGACTCACCTCCCAACCATGACAGCCGTGGGCGAGCCCACAGTCTTGACTGTCCCCATCGAGCCACGAGCTGAGCTAACTAGGTTGACGTACCGACCAATCTCCTCCTCGCGACGTCCCATACCGCCACGAAGCTGCCCTCGCGGGCCTTAAGATTGCTGCCGGCCTCGGCTGCGTAAAGCAGGTGCACATCTGCACTAGATCCAGGCTCCAAGACCATAGAGCTCTCACAAACTCGCGAGACTCTCTATATCACAATAACTAACCTTGGCCACCCTTTTATAGCCTCTTGGCCGGTCATCGGGCGTCCACACTTGGGCGCCCGCCGGTCCATACTTGGGTGCCCGCCCGTTAGTATTTCCCTAACTCAGCTCGTCAATCAGCCTGCCTAGTTCCAAGCTTTCCCAAGCCTCGAAACTAGTCTTGCGTGCGTATTGCACACGGTAGATACACACTGTGCACATGACAGTTCCCAAAAGACAAGCTATATGCTTTTGTTGAGGGACTTACCTCCACGTTGCGCAAACAAATATGACCGAGTCGACCTCATAGCTGCTATTTGGTATGCTGAATGCATAGCTGATATCCCAGTCACACAACGGGGATCTTCGTCACAAGGTCACTGAGGCTCTTCTAATTTCGGCAACGGTAATAAATTCGTTCGTGATGGTTCTAAACCTTTTGACGGTTCTCAACCTCGACCCAACTCTAAGCAGCAGTCATCCCAGCAACCTCGCTAACAGGACAGGTCGTCTTTTAATCATTCTGAGCGTCAGCAGTCTTATCAATCACGAGGATCAGACCGTGGACGAGACTATGGATGTGACCAATCTCAGACTCCTCGTTCTGCAATAGCTTCACCTTCTCGTGAACAGCAAAAGACAAGATTGTGCACAATTTGTAATTTCAACCATAGATGGTTTTAATGCCCTAAACGACCCAACGCTCCTCAAAACCGTAATGTGGAATCTTCAACTTCAGATAAAGGAAAACTGCTCCGATAAAGGAAAACATGCAATAGCTCATGCACTTCATGTTAATCTTAAACTTGGGACATCTATGGCAAACTTTATTGAGTCAGTTGATGACAACATCGAGGATTCTTCCACCATGACTTCAGAGGAATAGCAAGATGATGTTGAAAAGTCCTTTGATTCTTTATCTCAACATGATGAGTCACCAACGATGGACTGCTTTGGAGACACAGGTGGATATAACACTTGTTTCAACCTTACCCACATGGACTGACACAGTTGATATCAAACAAGAGGATAATGTTTTCAACACTACAAAGAATTTCACACATTTTTCTAACAACTTGGATGAGTACTTTACTACTATGAAGATGAACACTTCAGGAGATACTATTTAAGTATCATCGAGAGAATTCATGGTTAAACCTTTAGATTCTTCTAGGCCGCAACATAGCCAAGTCCACTTCAAGCCCAACATTTGGAAGCACACAAAGAAGAAGACATTAAAGAATGATGTTACAACTTGGGATTTGGCATTTAAAGCACGACAACAACACTATAGAGGACACTTGTTCAATATTTCTTGTGCAAGCTTCACTACAAGCATAAATGGCCTAATGACAAAGATCTTCAACAACATTAGAAGTCACTTATATTACCTTGGATCTTATTTAAAGTGGGAGGGAATGTCACGATTGTGACTTAATCTCTTGTAATTCATCATTGAAAGGACACCAGTGAAGGATCACACCCTATCACATGGGTCATCACCAAAGGACACACCTCTTCAAAGGGACACATCTATTAATTAAAGAAAGGACACCAGTGAAGGATCACACCCTATCACATGGGTCATCACCAAAGGACACACCTCTTCAAAGGGACACATCTATTGATTAAAGGACACATCTCTATGTACAAAGGAGATAACTATTCATTCAAGAGTCACACCCTTTCATCAGGGATGTGCCTCTTCATTTGTACCTCTTCAAGTTCTATTTAACAAGGCCTTGTGTCTCAATGCAACAACACGCAGCTTTCCGCTCTAAGCATTGTGTTAAGTATTTTAATCATGTCTTAAATCACTAATAGACTAAGAAGTCCTGACAGTGTCAGCAAACACCCACTCCCATTCTCACTGATAGTCAGAGTGCTATGGCTCTGGCAAGGAATCCAATTTTCCATGGTCGCACCAAGCATATAGAGATTCATTATCACTATGTTAGAGAGAGGTTACATGCAGGGAGATTAGCTTGATCTATTATCCTACACATGACAACATTGCAGATTTGTTTACAAATGCGTTGCCTCTAAAAAGGTTTGAAGCTTTTCGCAAAGGTTTAGGCATACTTGAGTGATCTGCTAACCTGTACATGTTCACACTATACTACAGGGGGGATTGTAGGATTATACATATGTGGTAGTGACCGTGTGAATGGGGGCTTACCAGGGGGTTTTTTTCCCTCGACACATTATAGAGGTTTTTTTCCCCTGGACAGTTGGTGTGTCCGAACGCCTATACTTTTACATTTTGGGTTTGTACTTAGGGTACTTGTGGTTGTACACATCTAGTATGTCCACACTTTCTAGCTCTCTTTGCTACCTACTCTATGTTCTTGGTGCTTTCTGTGTATTTCCGTTGAACATTAGGGTTTCTCAGAACCCAACAGATAAAGCCGATTTCATAGAACCATAATTTTGATGATGTATTTATTCACTCTGCAGGTCATATCTCAAGTTACATGGGAATCTCTCATATATCAGATTTTTTGGTAGTTATCTACTTTTTGTATAAAAACCCCTATTGAATGAATTTATGAGGTTTTATTATTACCAATTTTTTTGTTGTTGGATCCAATTTTGCTTTATACAAATATTTGATTCTGCACATCTCCTTACATCCCTTGAACCTTGAGGACCATAGGTAGAAGAGCTATGCTTTTGTATGCTAGTTCGCATATCATGGCGTGTTATAGCTTGGCCAAATGCCATGATTTTCACTGAGGGGTGATGCCTCGCGTACTGGATAGCAAACTCTCTGAAGGGGTGGAGAGATGATGATACCTGGACCATTTTATCCATGTTTGAACTATGTAGCTCATGGGTGGCCGATTGTATAGAGGCCTAGACTCAAATACTGAGGGTTTTGGACAAATTATGGATGGCTAGCTAGATGGCGAGCTATTTCCAAAAGCCGAGGTCGTGAGGGACCTTATACCTTGACAGTTTACCGATGTCTAGGTTATGGCTTGAATGGAAAACTGAGGTTGTGGACATGGTGGTATCTTTTGTGTTTGGTTATACGGATTGAACTGGCCTGGCACTAGGTTGATCTGGAGGTTTGACCATGACATCCAGAGGGAGGTTTGGTTGCATCAAGATTCGGTCTTTGGGGGAAAATTGATAGAATGTGCAGCGGAAGAAGGGAAAGTGGAAACACAGGAAAGAGAGTGAGAGAGAGAGATGGAGAGGAAACACAGGTGAGAACCTGCTCTCAATATCATCACCAAAAGGAATACATGTCCCGAGCAAGAGGGGAGAACCTTGTAAGTGAGGGACTGCAGCTAGGCAAGCTAGGCAAGCAATGAAATACGAGGGAGGCATGCCGGCTATATATACCTCTATATGAAGGCAGCCGACTGGTGATACATATCTCCACGACTGGGAAAAATACCTAGGACCATAAATGGGGAATAAATATGGGTAAAATACATGTGAGGGGTGACCAGCCCCTCAGACTAACATGGTCAGCCTTAGAGGCTAAAATAGGACACCAAATAGGAAGCCAACAAGTAGGGGATGATATCTAACACCCCCTCTCAGCACCGGATGCTGAGCAAACTCCAAGAATCCAGAAACGCCGTCCTCGATCAAAGATGAAAGACTGCAGAAACAGGTACCAAGAAAGCTCCACAAGCAATCTCCTCAGTAACTCAGCTACAAAAGCAACAGAACAAGCTGCCAGGTACACCGCTCCTCTAGAAGAAAACAACCATATAGGCTGCGACGTGCTGCTCCAAATAATGGTTCCAAACCCAAGTGTAAGAACACTCCCCGAAGTCGAATGTTGTGTATCCAGCTTGGAGAAGGTATGAGAAACCTCATAACCAACCAAGATCAGATCATATATATAATCAATCCTGGGAGAAGCAAACTGCTCCTCACTGGAACCCTCAAAAGAAATAGAGTCAATCTGCTCCAACTCTGTACCAAGAGTAGCCAAATGCTGTATAAAAGCATCCTTTGAAAAGGTCGGCATCGCAAGATGTAAAGACTCTGTAGAAAAGATGGGGTCCATTTGCTCAAACTCCATAACATGAGTTGCCCAATGCTGTACATAAGTACACGCCACTGAGGTGGGCATCACAAGATGAAAGGACTCCACATCCCCCTCTGAAAAAAGATATCGTCGGATTGATATAAGTCCAACTTGATTCTGATCCAAATCCAAAAAACTTTGAAAGTACCACTGTGCCCCAAGCACGGTTAGCAACCACAGATCCAAAGCATCCCACTGGGTCCAAAAAACCATCCTCCAAAACAACAAGCCAGCAGAACTGGCAGGGGGAGGGGCATCCTTAGAAGCATCACAAAGAGAGGCAAAGGTAGACTCCTCACAATGAGGAAGGGAAGCAGGAATATAGATTGCAGTGATAACAAAGTCCTCAAAAGCATCACAGATAGTAGAAGACTGTCCAGAAGTAGAACCAGATCCCAAGAATCAGCAACTAATAAAGGATCCATGTGAAAGGATCACGCCGCAAAAGGGCAAAACACCCTCCTTGTTCTGCAAACACTGCAAAGAACACAAGCTCGGACAAAATAAACTCTTCTTAGGATCTCTAAAAAGATCACTGCTCTCCTCCAAAATCAATAAACTCCTATCAAAGAAGAAAGTCTCCACAGATACAACACAGCTCCTGAATCTGATCCTCAAGTGAAGTAGCTGGAGAAAGGCGCCCTCTGAGTGCAGAAAACTCCTATGGGAAGCAAAACGCAGTCAAAACACTGCTATCCAGCAAAAAAAATAGCACTCCACCGCCAACAGAAGGCAAGGAACATGTAGAAACCGGGAAACCGTGTAGGCCAGGAACAAAACACAGGTATAGATGCTCCAAAATCAGCAAAAAGCTGATTGAAAACTGAAACTCAGAATCCTCTTCAAGTACCAAACTGCCTCCAAGCCACAATCCAATCAAGAAACCCCCTCTGCAAGTGATCTGTGTGCACTGGAGAAGAAAACACAGCCAAACAAGGGACATGAAAGTGGGGCTTGCCTTGCGTTCATGATCATACCGATTGCATGCTACATTGGTATCAGAGCTTTTGGTTGTGACCAAGCTTGACTACCTACAGTGAGAGCATTCTGTGAATGGTAAAATTGAGGTGAAGAAAAGGTACCCAGCCCAGAAGAAGAAAGAAGCTTTAAAGATGGCATCGCTGCACAAGAACGTGTCCACGAAGGCACCACTACAGAAGAATGTGTCCACAAAGACTCAACAAAAGAAGAAACGCTTTCACAAAGCACTAACATTTTCCTTCAATAGCGGATGGAACAAAAGAGGCTACTGAAGTTACAACTACAGCAGGAGAAAGAAGCAAAAAAGCATAAAGAGCAGCCTAAACAGTAGGGTCCTCAAAATTTTGAACACATGCTTCTTCTCAAAGAGCTTGAAAAAACCCAAAGTTATTGAGGAGAAGAGGTGTTGATGACATTAATTGCATAGCCAACAGAAGAGCAAGAGTCTGAGAAGGAGCGAGAACCCGATTTGGTGGCAACACCAGGGATTCAAAGTTATGCAAGCCTTAGAGATCATTCCTAGGGAAGGATGCAGAGATTTCAAGTTATGAGATTTGTACAATGACCAATGTCCCAAAGGATGTGATCCATTGGAGGAAGAAGAGATAGAAGAGCGTAAGTTGTGCCTATAGTTGGACCAATTTGCAGTTAGATAATCCTACCAGCCCACCTGCAACATGCATACATATGAGCGTGAATACTCACGATTAACGGTAAGCAACAAAGATAGAAGAAGAGAGAGACTCTTTACCAAACAAACTCCTACTGTATATTAAAAAATGAATGAGTATTTACAATGATTGGCAAGGATCCAAAGTAGATATGAGCCTTGAATGCTCTGCATAAATTGAAGCCTAGCGTCCATTATGTGTGTTATTGGAAATGCTGATTTGGAGGCGTACTTGGCTAATTGTGATGTCGTGACTGCATGCCCTTGGTCTTGGCTCTACAACCTCTTTCTCTGAATGCTTACAAATGACCATATAGTCACAAGGGACGGGGGACAGTGACGGGGGACGGGGACGGGGACGGGGACGGGGACGGGGACGGGACGGGGGACGGCCATAAGTAGGGAACGGGGACGGGGGAGGGAACGGCACTCAAAAAATACTTTTTTTTAAAAATTTTTCTACTCCACTTATTCTACTTTGGAAGTACATCAAAATGAGCACAAATTTACACTAAAATGGTAAGCTTTTGAGTCATATTAATAATTAAGTGGATACAAAATGAGTCATGACTCAAGAGTCAGGACTTCGGAGTCAGGACTAAGCCTTAAGGAGGCAAAATACATGGACGGACTCAAATGAGTCAATGACAAAAAAGTGCTGAAGACTAGAGGCTAGAGGCTAGAGCTAAGTAGTAAGGCCCATGAATCATGATCCATGAATGATCATCCACGTGAAGTGCTCGCCTCATGGTCATGGGTAGCTTGTGCCAAAGAAGCATCAAGCTCATCCTCAGTCTCATCCTCACTGGCATGCTGCTCCTGCACCTCATCCTCTTGTTGCTTTTCTTGTTGACTCATCTCCCACTCGGTGAAGGAATCTGCCTTCTTGGTCACGCTCTTGCAAAGCATTCGCAAGTTCGCGTTGACGAAGACAAGGTCATTGGCACGCTCTACCCCGAGTCGGTTCCTCTTCCTAGAGGCAATGTGGCTGTAGGTACTCCAAAGTTGCTCCAAGCAAGAGGAGCTGACGGCCTGGCTAAGTATGCGGATGGCAAGCTGCTGCAGCTCCGGTCCATCCGAACCAAAGTCCTCCCACCATAGAGCAGCACCAACTTTGGAGCGGTCAACCTGTGCATCATGACAGCCATAGGAGCCATGAAATGACCTGTACATCGAAAGCTGGTCCCTGATCTTGCGCCATCAGGCACAAGACGATCCAAGATGATCCTCCATCCAGCGCTCACCTCCCGGTCGCTCTCTTGCTTGTTGCCTTGGAATTCTGGGTCCACCACATAAGCTGCTGAATGCAATGGAGAGTAGTAGGAATTCCACCTTCCTAGACACAAGGCATGGATCTCCTCGTATCTGTCTTCGTCAGGCACGAAGTCTTTCAACTTCTCTATCATGCGATCCATGGCCTCGTAGACCTTGCCTATGCATGGTTGCATAGCGTCTACAATCCTCAATAGGTGGACTATGGGCCTCACCATAGCATCTGTGGTCTTCACACGCTCCCACCAAGAGGCGTCATCCGCCCGTAGCCTACACTCTTGGCTAGTGTTTGTATGGGACTCTTGCATGGCGACAAACTCGTCGCTAAGGAAAAGCCCCCTCAAAGCACCGCTACAATCCTTCAACCGGCCCAACATGAGAAAGTTGTAGGCAAACTGGGTGTCGGAATATTTGAGGAGAGAGAGACATGACCTCTTGTTGAACTCAGTTCCCGTCTCTTCTTGGGCGTGACATTCGTGCAAAACCTCACCTCATGCCCACTCTCATGCAAGAGGTGGGCTCGCACTTTGTCGGCGCCACCCGTTCGCCGGTACGGGCAAAGCTTGCATACCCATGGCCGAGAACGGCCTCCATGAACGGATGTGGTGTAGTTAACCTCCTCCCACCATGTCCATCCCGTTGTCCTTCTACGAGAAGCCCCGGCACGTGAGGAGGATGCCATGGTTGAAGATGGCTTGACTCTTGAGCCTTGAGAGAGAGAGAGAGAGAGAGAGAGAGAGAGAAAGAAAGAAAGAAAGAAAGATTTTATTAACGTCTTCCAAAAGACCGAACTCGGCCTATGAGACAAATCGGAGTACATGTATGGGGTATCCTCTGTCATCCCAACAAAATGAAAAAGTACTGAATAAAAAAGCTGAATTTGGGTGTGTAGGGGATGGAGCTCTATTACTAGGAGAATGCAAAGCTATATGCATGGAGTATACAATCATGATATGCAACCTAGCTAGCTCCATCCTGTACCATACTGGGGGTATAAAATGGTATACATCAGTGAAGGGGGTGTCCACAGCTCCCTGAAGAACATGCCTGGGTGTGCTCTGAAGCGAGCCAGTCGCTCCTCACCCTCTCTGTGAAACTGAGCTCTGATCTCTGTCATCTCTCTCTGGTATAGGCGTGGTGTCCGAAAGCCAGGTGTCCTCTGTCTCCTGCAGGCTCTAAGTGTCTCTCTCTCTCTGGAGAGAGAGAGAGAGAGCCTAGAGGCTTGGAAGTTGGAAGACTCGAAGAGTCAAGACTCAAGAGGCCTACCACAATGCCCATTGGCAGGAGGCCCATGGGAGTCACATCAGATTGGGCACGCACACTCCAGAAAAGAAAGAAAGAAAGAAAGATTTTATTAACGTCTTCCAAAAGACCGAACTCGGCCTATGAGACAAATCGGAGTACCTGTATGGGGTATCCTCTGTCATCCCAACAAAATGAAAAAGTACTGAACAATAAAAAGCTGAATCTGGGTGTGCAGGACGCCCTCCTCGTTTCGTCGGACCTTGACACCCCCAGCTCATCAACCCCGGATTTAGGAGGTCCTGGCATGCCATCAAGTAGCCTCATCCTCACAGCGGACTATTGACATCTCTAGCCTTCTTGTATCACCCATGATGGACATCGTGAATGGGTCCTTGCCTGGCAGTGGATTGTCTTGAAATTACACTCATACAAACTGATGTGTGTGGTCCCATACCATCACTTAGGAAGCATCTTTGTTTTGTGACCTTCATTGATGATTAGTCTAAGGTGTTTATTTGTTTTCAGCATTATGTAGCAGGAGCTGAAAATGAAACAGGTTGTAGAGTGCAAACTGTCCACTCAGATCGAGGGGGGGAATACATGCCAGATGCATTCAAAGCATATTTTCGAGAGAGGCATTAAAAATGCTCATGTGCCTCTACAACCCAGTTCATGAAGAGCGGACAGCTTTGGAAGAAGCTAGAATAGTGCCTCAGGGGCTGGTCCTTACATTGCAAGAGAGTAAACTCCAGCTCCTCTTCATAGATAGTAGGACATGGGCTGGTTTCAGAAATGCTAGAGAACATGCATATGTGACCTGGAGGAGTCGTCTTTATGACACAATGAGTTAGACTCTTATGAGGAGGCTCAAGAGGATGAGCACTGGCAAGAAGCCATGGAACAGGAAATCAATGCTATCCAGAAAAATAGCACATGGGATCTAGTGGATTTACCTCGTGGCAAGAAGCCAATTGGTACAAAGTGGGTTTATGAAGTCAATAGAAAGTCTGATCATACCATTGATAGGTACAAGTCTAGACTTGTTGCTAAAGGTATGCCTAGCAGAAAGGCATAGATTATGATGAGACTTTTGCACCTACGTCCCACTATTAGATGTGTTGTTGCTTTGGTTGCCCATCATGGATGGAGGGTGCACAAGTTGGACATTAAGACAACCTTTCTCAATGGAGACTTGTAGGAAGAAGTTTAAGTGAGTTAACCTATTGGTTTTGTGGTGCCTGGCCAAGAAGGCAAAATATGAGCCTCGTATGAGAAGATACACTCTTATTTGGCCAGCAAGGTTTAAAAAACAGTCCAACTAAGAGCACCTTCTATGTTAAAGAGGATCATGGGGTTTGACTTGTGCTCATACTGTATGTGGATGACATGCTATTGACTGGGATCGGTGAGGATGCCATTTCAGCTTTCAAAGCTGAATTAAAGACCTCATTTGAGATGTCAGTTCTAGGTCTCTTGCACTACTATTTGGGCATACAGTTTGTGCAGCTAGATGAAGGCATTATGATGGTTCAAACAATATTATCTTTATCCCACTAGGGTGTATGCTCTAATTGGGTTGTACATGGACATAGCTTAAAGCTACAACCACCTAAAGGGCAAGTTCCGGGGTGAGTTTTCACCAATTGGGCAGCTTTTTGGACACCCAGACTAGTGGCAGCCAGGAGCCTATATTTAGCATGTTATTCGGTTGTGGGCCAGTCCAACCCTACAGACAAACCAGCCCTACAACAACCAATATAAGGGCAGGTTGAGGGTCATTTAGGGCACTCAGAGACAATGTTGTGCACAGATGGCTCCTAGGCAAATTAGCCAATATCTCGATCAGCAGAGAGCATCTTCCATGAGGAGACAGGCAGGTGAAATTTTGTTAAGGGTGCCAGGTAGCTGTAATGACTGGGACATAGCAGAAGGGGCAACGCATGAATGCTGAAGTTCTTGTGTAGTTTCTTTCCAGCAGTTTGAAGGTTTTATCATAATTTAGTTAATTACAATTTTTCAAATGTTTTGAATCACGCTTAATGTTGCTCATTAAGAAGTGGGTGTTTATTGGCAGATGAATGAAGAGGAGACTTCCCTTTTTGATGTCTTGTGGCTACTTCTTGCGAGTGTCATCTTTGTACCTATTTTTCAGAAGCTTCCTGGTGGTGAGTCTAAGCTGGATCTATGCCTCTTCGTTTGTTGCTTCAATGTTTGTCTAAACTGTTCGCACACTTTTAGTTTCTGTGTGTTGTTGAAGTGCTGTTTAAATGAGGATTGACAGCAACATATTACATATTATGAACACCTCTGATTTGCATGACAGGCCTGTTCTCTGTCATGCAAAGGGAACTCTTGAGGATTTACAGCAACATATTATGATCCAGTGTGAAGGATTTCTGCAGTTTGCATGGAGGCATGCATCCAATTTCGTTTCAGCAACCAGTTTTATGAAGATGGGAAATTTTTTGGACTATGAACTCAGCAAGAGGGGATGCCATGTGTGCGCGGGTCCCACTCCCATGACCTAGGTAGATGAGTAGATTTCAATGAAATGCTTGATAGGTTATTTGGAGCTTCTCTTCCAAAGGACAGCCTTGGTCATTCTTCCCAAAGAGCACTTAGAGATCAGAGGCTCCTAGCAAGAAGAACTTCATTGCTTGTAGTAAAGAAAGTTATTGCTCAAATGCCTCGTTTCTCTTCTGTAATTCAAACATAGTAGCCCTTAGGAAATTTATTTGATCGCTGCCTTTTTCCTCTAGAAGCAGAGTTGTGTGCTTTGTGATGATGCATGGCAGGTCTTTCATGCTGCTACATTAGTGTTGGCACACACTCAGACACAACAGTACTTACTAGAATCTCTTCTTGATCAGCAAAGAGGAAATGTCACGTTCATCAGTTCTCAGATGCATGTGCCATGACTATTGAGGCCATACACGAGGTAGACTAGGTGAGTGTTTGCCACTATCAAGCCCTAGTTGATTATGGGACAAGGCCATGGAGTGTATAGGTAGGCAGGGTAGTAGTAGGTACAGTGTGATAGGAAAAGTTAGTGCCTGCAGGCAAATGCCTATGAGAATGTGCAGGAAACAGAAGAGTTAAGTATGGAGGTTGAGCAGGGAGAAGTGGTGCAAATGGGCCATAAATGTGCTAGAAAAGTGCCTCACCATAGTATATGGTCGGACCAAGAAATATAGCCGGAAAACCGAGTTTAAGGGGGTCCTTTATACCTGAAAAATTGGAATAAAGAGACCAATTGCAACGAGTTCATCCTCTAAAATGATTCAGCATCCACTTTCCTCCTCACTGTGCATTTGGTTTGCCGAGCACTCAGCTCACTTAGAGCAACAGAGGCCAACAATAATCAGCCCTAGAATCAGTCCAGATATAGCAGCAAAGAGGACGACTTTAGGTACATGCAGAAGTGGAGAAAACAAGTGTTTTGCTCTGTTCCTGGCCTGGTAAACACGGAGAGCTTGGTCTCAGCAGATATCAGCCAATTCAGCCTTGTACTCTCACATTCTCACATCAGTAAAGCAAATACTTCGTGGGGGGGCGTCTTGACCAGTGGGACCCAGCGCTGGTGTTGTGTGTGTAGTTGGTCAAGAGTTTCTTGCTGTGTATACATGTTTTATTTATTAATTAATTGCTTCCTTAAGAGCACCTTGACGGCTGTCTCCAAGGCATTAGGCTCGTGGTTTGAGCTTACCTCATCGCCTTGGGTGAGAAAGGGTCTGGCACTCCAAGTGGAGAGAAAGGCAGCATGCTGCTTCTGCATAAACTGTGAGCAGCCTTGGAGGTCTGCTGAGTCTGGTACTTCGTGTAGGATTGTAGGGATTCAAGGAAATCAAGACACATTTCTTGTCCCAACTCTCAACTGCTTCTAACTGCCTTTGTTTTGTAATAATAGTATGTTGTCACTCCCACTCCTCTCTGCCTTAGAGTTTGACTTGGAAGCTGAATCAGCTATGCTTTGCAGGTTCTAGGTCAATTTGTGTTTCAGTGGAACAACATTCTTTTGTGTGCAGGGCTGGTTATCAATGCTTATCTTGTTTTTGTAGGTAGTCCTGTGCTGGGGTACCTGGCAGCTGGCGTATTGATCGGGCCATATTCTTTGTCAATCATACGTCATGTTCATGGAACAAAAGCGATTGCAGAGTTTGGTGTAGTGTTTTTGCTCTTTAATATTGGACTTGAGGTAATTTCAATGTTGTCAGCTAATGTATTTGGATTTTTTTTTCCAAAACTATTGGAGTATCAATTCATTTGCTTCTCAAATTGGTTTTGTGCTAATCTCAAATTGTTGGAAATCTATGTATGCCCATGCTCCAGATGGTTTTTGTTTTTAGTTGAAGCGTGTTGGTTAGTGTTACATGCCTAGTGGAAGATCACTGATTGGGCGTGCTTAAGATGCAATTAACTTCAATGAGAGAGAGAGAGAGAGAGAGAGAGAGAGAGAGAGAGAGAGAGAGAAATGAAATGAAATGAAATGTTATATTAACGTCTTCAAAAGGCCATAATGACCTATGAGACCAAAAGTTACATCATGGTGGATCTGATACAATGTCTGGATAAAAAAACCCAGAAAATGAAAAATAAAGATGATACTACTGGCACCTAGAAAATGAAACTGGAACTGGAAGGTACACTATGGAGGTACCTCCATCTCATAATATGTGCCGCATCGGACACTGGCGGATCTCCTCAATATCCTCTGTGAGAGAGAGAGAGAGAGAGAGAGAGAGAGAGAGAAAGAAAGAAAGAAAGATTTTATTAACGTCTTCCAAAAGACCGAACTCGGCCTATGAGACAAATCGGAGTACCTGTATGGGGTATCCTCTGTCATCCCAACAAAATGAAAAAGCACTGAATAAAAAAAAGCTGAATCTGGGTGTGGAGGGGATGGAGCTCTACTACTAGGAGAATGCAAAGCTATATGCATGGAGTATACAATCATGATATGCAACCTAGCTAGCTCCATCCTGTACCATACTGGGGGTATAAAATGGTATACATCAGTGAAGGGGGTGTCCACAGCTCCCTGAAGAACATGCCTGGGTGTGCTCTGAAGCGAGCCAGTCGCTCCGCACCCTCTCTGTGAAACTGAGCTCTGATCTCTGTCATCTCTCTCTGGTATAGGCGTGGTGTTCGAAAGCCAGGTGTCCTCTGTCTCCTGCGGGCTCTAAGTGTCTCTGCTCTCTGGAGAGTAATTCCCTGCCGTGTAGACATTGCACCTGATTGGGTCCCAATCCACCCATTTAAGGGCCCCCACCTGATATCTGCCCGTTGTTATTGGATTATAAGCGAGTGCAAAGTATTGCTACCACAATGATGACTTGACAGAGCATCTAGACCTGTGCGGAATTGTATTGGCTAAATTCCAAAGCAGGGCCCAGTCTCACGTAGACTACTGCTTGGATCTCATAGGTCAAGCCCAGTCTCACACAGGGCAATGTTGAACCTAGGGACAACGATCCCTGGTCTTCAATCACCTCGAAGCACCAGCAACAGTAGTACTCTTCATAGCCTCCAGGTTCAACAGAGCTCTCTCTCCAATGATAGTACAAGTGGCAGGAGCAGCAGGATCAGCCCGTACAATGCTCGAAACAGACCGTACACCCTCTTGAACAGTTCGGGCAGGTCCTGGCCAGGTGTGGGAGCAGGCGTCTAGAGCCCTGCAAAATGCCAACCACCAGTCAATTGACAAAAGCATTGACACGATCTTACAGCGAGTAGTTCCGGGGGTGTCACCGATGCTACAAGAGAAGCGTCGTGGCCGGAGGCGCCCTGAGCGCAGGTGGGCCGCTGCTGACTGTGCCATCCGGCGGAGGGTGGCTAGTGGCGCTGCAGTGAAGTGCGCTGACGTTGGTGGTCCTCGCCGACTGCAACTAGCAGAAGGGGCGGCACAGAGGTGGATGCCAATGGATCTGGGCCGTTGGTGGCTCTGCATGACGGTGGTTGGCCGGTGTAGTGACATAGGGGCGGAGTTGCTGCTCAGCAAAAATGCATCATGGTATGAAAAAAACGCATCATGGAATAAGAGAAGAAAAATGCAGAGGTGGTGAGTTAAAACGCAATTATGATGATGGTGGTTCACCCTAGCTCTGATACCATGTTGGTATCTTGAGGATTGGAGAGCAAGCTATGAAGGGTGGAAGATACCCATGATGTGAGTGGGAAAGAGAGATGAGGGTTCAAGGAGAGAGATGAAGTTCAAGCCGAGAGAGAGAGAGAGAGAGAGAGAGAGAGAGAGAGAGAGAGAGAGAGAGAGAGAGAATGAGACCAAAGTGATACAATAATGTCCATGGCATATCTCATCATGGAATGGAAAATAAAACAGAACGAAAACATAAACATAGCTATCTCATCATGAGAGAGGAAGAAAGAAAGAAGGAAAGCTGTATTAACGTCTACTAGAGGCCGAACTCGACCTATGAGACAAATCAATGTACAACTGTCAATGTCTTCTGGATGTCCAGAAAAAAAAAGGACAAAATGAACATGAAATAAACCATGAAAGTACTGAGCTAGTGGGGGGGTGTGATGGATGGAGCACCACTACTATAGGCTCAGTATGCAACCTATATGCGCAGGGTATACAAGAATGCAATGCAGATCTGTCTAGCTCCAACCAGTACCATAATGTGGGTGTAATATGTGATACATAGGCGATGGTGAGGCAAAAATACCTCGGAGCATGATCTCCGGGTGTGAGTGTAAGTGAGCTAGCCGCTCCTGGATATGGTGCTGATGTCGAGCCCGTATCTCTGTGATCTCCCTCTGATGTAGTCTGGGAGTCTGGTAGCCTGGTGCTCTCGGTCTCCGTCTGGCTCGGATGTCCACAGTGCGCTGAAGTGTAACCCCCTCCTGTGTCAGGATAGGCACTGAGATAGATCTCTGGAAGAAATCAGTGAGCTGGAGCTGTTGCCCACCTCTCCCTGTGGTATGAGTCCGTAGCAGTGTCTCTCTATGGCGTTGTGTCTCTAGCAAGAATTGGCCAAATCTGCGCTGGTTTGCGGACTCCATGATCTGGCGGAGTGAGGGATGTCCAGTGAAGATGGTGGTGTATCTCTCTCTAATGACACTATATGCTGTGCATCTGCATACATAATGTTCCTCACTCTCAACCTCCTCCTGGCATAGTCTGCATATCCTCTCTGCTCTGGGGATCCGTGCTGCCCTACCTGCATCAATCTCAAGCTGGTGTGATGACACTCCGAGCTGGCCAATCACCACTCGGGCACTGTGAGGCATGTACACATCCATGTATCCAGGTCTCTGTATATTCCCATCCGCTGAGATACGCATAAACTGATCTGTGTAGTATAACATCTTCGGCGGTAGAGGCTGACTGGGTGTAATCCAAGTCTCTTGAGTGTATCGCTGCCATAAATCCATAAATCCTGCCGAAGGACTCTGTTCCTCTCACTATGAGAGAGCTGGATGTGTGGTGCATGTATATCATACTGGTGTGATCTATGTCAAGACCATGCTGAGTGAGCCACTGTATCATCTGTGAATACATGATCTCCTATCTCCACTCTCTGCGAGCTGCCTGGACGCCTCAAAAGCTCTATGTGAGAGTCGATCTGATGGCATATCTCTGATCCTCTGTATGAAGCAGATCGTCTGGAAGAGGGCCTCTACTAGCATAGGAGGTGCAGCAAACTCCGTTCGGACAATGTCATGTGGGTCGGAGGGTTTGTTGTGGATCATCCGTGAGAGCATGAGAATCTGAGGCCTCTCTATCTGAGACCATCATGGCCTTGGTTTTCCCAAGGCTCACTGTAAGCCCCCTCTGTGTGCAGAAGTCATCGAGTGCATGGAGATGGTGCTGTAATCCCATCCGCGACTCCGAGACCAGAATAATATCATCTGCATATAGCATAATGTGGACTGTGGTACCTGAGATGTCTACCCCGTCCCCACCACCGTGACCAATGAAGTCAGCCACCTCATCGATGTATAGCCCAAATAGTGTAGGAGAGAGTGGGCATCCTTGCTTCACACCTATGGTGCTAGCAATAACATCAGATAGCCCCCCAGGGCATCGTATGCGCCCGAAGACCTGCTCATATAAAGCATAGATGCCGCAAACCATCTCTGATGGGATCCCCAATGACTATAGGCGCTGGAAGAGTCTCTCTCGTGGCATCGTGTCAAATGCTTTGCGGAAATCCACAAAGCAGCAGTATAATCTCTTCTCCCCTACCCTAGCCTGGTCAATCAAACATCTCAGAGTGAATATATGGTCAATAGTGGAGAAAGCTCGTCGGAATCCAGCCTACCCTGGTGCTCGCAGTCCCTCCCTCTCTGCATATGAGCTCAACTCTGCCTCGAGCACTGCGCCATAAAGTTTGGCCAATGTATGACCAATCATGATAGTCCTGTAGTTGCTGGGGTCTAGCATGTCTCCCGCTTTGTGGAAAGGCACGATGGTGTGCATAGTCCACTCAGCTGGTAGGCCCTCCACTAGTGCCCTATTAAAAAGGTGAGCAACAAAGGGTCCCAGTGTGTCAGCTGCATAAATAAGATGCTCACTCTGTATACCTGTGTGGTCAGCCGATCTCCCATGCTGTAACCGGCGAATAGCTTTCTCTACCATCGAGGCAGTAAAGAAAGTAGAGGTGGTAGGGCGGGATTCCTGTGGTTTTGGTATGGGCGGCTACTGAGGGATATGGTAGAGGCTCTTTGCATATGTGTGCCATGTGTGTGGATCCTGAATCGGGGTACGAGGGCGAGGCTCTCATCCTGCGCCATGCAGTGGTTGCATCTCTGCTCATGGAGTAGGTGGTATATATCCCAATACTGTGCCTCCTCATATGCACGCCTCTTATAGCGTGTGAGGAACGGCTCGCCTGTCTCTGTGTAATGGTCCACAGTGCTCTCTGGGCACGGAGGTGTCTATATAGCTCTCTGCACTCATCATCATACCACCGATTTTGGGGCATGCTCCTAGATCTATCTGTGTGTGCAATGTGTGTATGATGGGGGAAGCTGCGGGTGGCGGCCGTATGTAGTAGAGATGACAGCTGGGTGGTGAGTGTGTCTAGAGGTGACAGGGGATCCATCTGGAATAGCCCGTCAAATACATGATGCTCATATATGTCTGCCAAGTCATGGGTGAAGTAGAAAGTTGTATGCGATGCCTGTGTGGGCTGTGGGTGCTGGTGTGACCATAGCTAGTGTTATCCGGCCCCATGTCCTCTGACACCCTGCAAGCTCTCGTGTCCTCCACCTCTAGTGTGTGCATCACCTCGGGGTGCTCGAAATCATAAATGTCGCACTGTCGGCTGTGTCCGTGCATTGAAGTCCCCCATAAGGAGGACTTCCCCCAGGTTGGAGTAGTGTATGATCTCATCTGAAAGGGCTGCATATGGTGACTCTCCCAATGGCATATCTCGATCCTCTAGGAGAGAAGTAGCATAGAGCAATGTATAACACCCTGTCCGTTGAGAGGTGCAGTCTAATCCACATGTATCTAGCCTCCTGGTCACGTGCTACCACCTGTAGGCGCTCCTGTAGCTCTCTCTTGAAGAGTACCGCTATACCTCCAGATCCTCTCGATGTGCTCTGCCGTGTGGTCCCCGTGTATGTAAACTCCCACTGATAGCCCTCTACTTTGGGTAGCCCCCTCTCTGGGCTCTAGTGCATCTCTGTAAGTAGTATGATGTCCCGTCCCTCCATGACCACCTCCATCCTCCCAGGATGTGTCCAAAGTGCTCCATTGCAGTTTCAAACTGCTATGTGTATGTGTGAATCTAGATCCTCCATAGCCGATGTTTCATAGGCCGCCTGGCGCTAATCGGTGGCCTTGCCATCGATGATGACACGGCCATCGCGATAGAATGCTCTCTTGCCCTCTTTCCGGGCCTGTAGGACTCTCGGCATGCATGTTTTTCTATGTTCTATCTGCATCCTTGTAAGGTCGTC
The DNA here is from genome assembly GCF_041138505.1 of Cibotium barometz. Classification (NCBI taxonomy): domain Eukaryota; kingdom Viridiplantae; phylum Streptophyta; class Polypodiopsida; order Cyatheales; family Cibotiaceae; genus Cibotium; species Cibotium barometz. Next base: position 33,964,696 of record NC_141065.1, read on the forward strand.
ATCCAAATAGATGGGATCTCCCTGTAATCCTCGTAGAATCACCCTCTTCCTCCTCATGAAGGTGACCCTCTCCGTCTCTCCTGCAAATTGTAGGATGAGGGCTCGCTTGCGTGTTGAGTCTTTCCCGGCTCTCCATGCTTTGGTGAAGGGGAGAGGGTCCTCTTCCCTGTAGCCGAGCTTCATGCATAGAATCCATGGAATGTCATCATCATGGAAAACTGAAACTGAAATTGGAAACCTAGTAACTGAAGCTAAGTCCTAGGTAAATGCATAGAACAAACAGAGGAGCATGCTATAAAGTAGACAAGAATGATCATAATGCACTCTATCCCGAATCTATGGAGGGGAGGAGTCCATGGAGGAGATCCATCATCGGGAAGGAGAGGTTGGCCACAAGATCTGAACTAGTGAAGAGAGGCTGAGAAAAGAGGCCTCCATCGTGTGTCGGTGTTGTGTAAGGATCACATCGATTTGGGCCTGATGGACTGGTGGTGGTTGTGGTCTAGGGGGCCGAGGTTGTCTCACAACTCGGAGCACTGTGGCTTACGGTAGAGTGACCCCTATGCTCCTCGATACTATCCTGGTCTGATGAAGTGCCGGATCTGCTGGTGGAGTAGGTAGAGCATGCTAGGGCTGGAAGAAGTTGGTGATCCTGAGCTGGATTGAACTAAATCGCGAGGTCTGTGCTTTGAAGAGGCTCTTTGTGTCGTCATAGCTCCAACAAGAACAAGCCTAGGCATCTCTGGTCTGGATCATAGTTGCATTCCGTACTCCTACTCATCCGTTTGGTACCTTGAATATGTACGGTATTGGTACAATGCTTTCCATACTCGTACAAAAAAAAAACCGTTTATAGTGACTAGTCATTAATAACTACTAGTGAACACATGGTATGTAGGTCGATGTTGAGGAGTTGGAGCATCACAAACAGCAACATGCCGAGGAGAGTGACATAGTACGTGATGAGCAGGAGGAGATATGCTGACAGCTTCACAATGAGCTCAAGGGCATTGATAGATGAGTGACTTGAGCTCAGCCTCAAGCGATCACCACTTCTTCAGCTCAGCAGAGTCGTCCTTCCACCTCTAAAGGCACCAGGGTTTATAATATATATATTTTTATTATATATACATTATTTTAAAAAAGTGAATGTATTGAAAGTATTGATCTTCATGTGTACTTTACGTACTCGTACACAACGCGTACCGTACCTAACGTACGCAACCACTATGGTTTGGATAATCCATGATACGGCTAATAGGACCGAACTCTTTCTGAAAAGGCAATGGTATCTCCCTCTAATCTCATATTAGACTGAGCATCGGCATACATAATGCTTCTTAGACTCTAGAGAGAGAATAGCTAAGCCCACAACAAGAAAAAGCATAGAAAAGCAAGACCTATGAGTTGAGGATAATTGTTTAATAAGTTAGGGGGTTGTCACCGAAGCATCAAAATGCAGTTTGTGCAACGTGAAAAAAAAATGGAAAAAAAGTTTTGAAAAAGTAAAAAGTGATATGGCACTGATGATGCGGCGATGGTGATGTGGCATTGACACATGGCAAGATAGCAGCGCAAGGCCACCTTACAAGCTTGGAATGATCCGACTAGCTTTTGGAAAGAAAAAGATTAAAAGCTTTTTAAATACTAAAAAGAGAAGAGTTTTTATTATTAAAAAGATGCTTTTTGGGCTATAAGTGAGTTTTAGAGCGCTTTTCTCAAGTGCTTTTGGGCAAGAACTATAAATTAAGCTATTCTCTCATTTGTTGAGACATGTAAAAAGACAAGAGAGCTCTCTGGCTCTAAGAACTTGTACTAAATACTCCTCCAAAGGGGTTTTATCTAATATAACTCACCGCGCCGCGGGGGGGGGGGGGGGGGGGGGGGTGGTTAGTAGTCATCTCTTGTCTATACCATATTACTCAGTAGGGAGTGAGGGCCTCTGTTGTGGGTGTGCTTGCCCAGTTAGGAGTAGTCTTCATTTTTTCTCATTTTCCATGTTTTTTACCCAGTTTTGCTAGTCGTGGGGGATCTTGAGAGTTGGCCGATTGTCTTCTCTTGGCCGACCTGATATGGTCCTAGCCGACTGGTCTTCTGCTGGCCAACTGGAGGTTTTGCCAGTCGTGGACCTCTTAGTTGCTGTCGGCTGTTTTTGGGCTGGCCGACCAGCAGCCTAGGGTGGTATAAATACCACCCTTGCCCCCCACTTGTCATTTGTACCGCTCCTGTGAAACAAAGAACCCCAGATGGGAGGAGCTTGTGCCGATGGTTCTGGATCAGGAAGAGCGGTTTACAAACCCTCCACAGGGTGGAGGTTCTGAGGCCTTGACTGGCCAGCGATCGAAAGGCCGCAACAACAAGGGCAAAGGGAAGTCTTCACAGGCGAAGTCTTCTGAGCAGGAGCTTGACTCGGATTGTGACGCCTTGAAGGCAGAGCGGACCTGTAACCGTTGTGGCGAGAAAGGTCACTATTGGAGGAAATGTCCTTAGCGGAGCACCGAGAAAGGTGCAGGTTCCTCAGCTGTAATCGTGAAGACTCTAGCTTTTGTGGACTTGGAGATTATGGACACCGAAGTTTCATCTTCTTTAAGCAGGGAGGCGGTTGGACTCACCGCTAGGGAAACTCGGGAATGGATTCTAGACAGTGGTGCTTCTAGGCACATGACTCCTTCTCGAGAGTTATTACAGGATCTTCAAAGGCACACAGGTCACATCCTTATTGGTGACAAGTCCACTATCCCGATTCACAGTGAGGGCAGGTTGGAGATCGTTCCCGATGGTAGAGGAGGGAAGCATTCCTCCTAGGTTCTTTATGCCCCATCCCTTGGTTTTCATCTTTTGTCAATGCATGAGGTTTGCAAGAACACGAGATCAAGTCCAATCTGGTGTTCAACAACCAGATCAATGAACCAACCAGCTTCCGGTACAGAAGGGTGGAGTTTGATGAGCATTTTGTTGCTCTATGGGACAAAGCAACATGCTAGGTTGTTTGGGAAGACGGAGTGGAGAATGGGATTTACAGACTCTCAACACTCTGTCTTACAAGTCCTCAGTTAGGTGATTTGTGGCAGTTTCGTCATGACCACTTGAATGTGGATACGCTGCGGCGGGCTTTCTGGGACCAGATGGTGGATGGCTTGTCAAATGTTGGCAGTAGTGGGCAGGGACATTGCAGTTCTTGCGTTCGTCAGTCAGAGGAGCCTTTACAGGTGAACTATGCTTTGATGTTTCGTATCATTCGAGACAAAGGGCCCACTTTCGTTAAGGAAGCTCTTTTCCAGGAGACTTGGAGGAAAGCCATGCAAGTGGAACTTGAAGCCATTGAGAAGAATAACACTTGGGAGTTGGTTTCGAGGCCGTCAAAACGGTCTGTCATTGGTGTCAAGTGGGTCTATAAGACGAAGTATGCGTCTAATAGGTCAATGGACAATCACAAGGCCAGACTTGTGGCTAAGGGCTATGCTTAGCGACCTAGCATCGACTATGAGGATACCTTTGCACCGACAGCGAGGATGACCATGATTCGGACAGTTCTTGCCCTTGCCTCTTCTCAGCGGTGGCCGGTGTATCAGATGGATGTAAAATCCGCGTTCCTTAATGGTGACTTGCAAGAGGAGGTGTATGTTGAGCAACCTCTAGGCTTTGAGGTTCCGGGATCAAAGGGAATGGGTTTACAGGTTACGGAAGGCCTTGTATGGTCTTAAGCATGCTCCCAGGGCTTATAATCAGAAGATTGATTCCTTCTTTCTACGGAAAGGTTTTCAAAGATTAATTGCAGATCCTAACTTGTATCTCTTTCGGGAACGCGGTATGGTCACTTTGATTATCCTTTATGTGGATGATCTTATTCTCACTGGTGGTCATGTGGAGCACATAGTTGTGATGAAGGCCGCCTTATCAAAGGAGTTTGAGATGACCGACTTAGGCTTACTCCATTTCTTTTTGGGATGGGAGATTTGGCAGACCCAGATGGGGTTCTTTGTTTCACAGGAGCGGTATGTCCATGAGTTGCTGGAGATCTTTGGGATGGAGAGCTGCAAGCCTATTTCTTCACCGATGGACCCGAATACCAAACTTACAGTTCATGATTCTTGTGAGCAGGCTGATGCCTCCTTGTATCGGAAGCTTGTTGGTTCATTAATTTGGTTGCTGAACACCAGATCGGACTTGAGCTTTCGAGTGGGGCTATTGAGCTCATTCATGCAGACATCTTTAAAGACTCATTGGAACGCAGGATTGCGGATCTTGTGGTATGTTGGAATTAGGGTTAGGGTTGCAACAATGCACACACACAAGATAGAGAAGCTTGAGAGCACACAAACTCACTAGATTAGAATAAACAAATGTGTGTTAGATACAAAAGATAAGTACACACCCCAAAATGAGTAGATAAGAGGGTGTACATACGCACGGGGAAAAAAAAACCTCCTAGTGAGGAAAAAGTGCCCTGGCGTCCTAAGTGTGTTCACACACATCACTACCATATAATGCTACAAGTCCCTCCTGGAGTGATGATGTGAACATGTACAGGGTATGGCCGATCAATCCTGAAAAGACAGTAAGCCCAAAGCTTTACGAAAAGCTTCGAACTTTTCACGAGGAAGAGCCTTCGTGAGAATAAATCTTCCATGTTGTCATGTGTAGGCACATAGACCAAGCTGATCTGTGCTGCATAGAGTCTTTCCCTGACATAGTGATAATGCACCTCAGTGTGCTTAGTGCGACCATGAAACATTGGGTTCCTTGCAACTACTAATGTGCTCTGGCTGTCAGTGAAAATCGTAGTGCTAGACGACTGTCCAACACCCAAATGAGCTATAAGACATTTGAGCCACACATACTCAACCGTAGTTGTAAATGTTGTTCTGTACTCAACTTCACAGCTAGAAGTGGCCACTGAAGGTTGCTTCTTGCTGAGCCATGATATACATGAATCACCAAGGCGAAAGCAAAACCCACTAGTGGACACTCGTGTGTCATAACATCCGGCCCAATCTGAATCACCGAAAGCATGCAACTATGACTCACCTCCCTTTGGCTAAAATAATTCAAAATACTGAGTGCCCTGTAAATAGCGGAAAACCCGCTTAACAGCCTGCCAATGCTTCGTACCTGGGCTATGCATCACAGTCATAGGGAATGGGCATTTTTAGACTCAGGACTGTTGGGGATGGCAGCATCTTCTCCTTCCCATTCCCGTCCCATGTAACTCTATAGTCACAGGGAATGGCCATTCTCAATCTTTTCCGTCCCCATTTCGCGTCCCATGTGACTATGCTATGCATAAATGTGCTCAACTTTGAGACTTCATACTGTATATTTGGCCTCGAGTTGCACACATAAAGAAAGGATCCAACAGCCTGCTGATACAAACTAGCGTCAAAAGAGTCTCCTGCATCTTGAAGAATAAGTCGAGTACATGTCTCCATAGGTGTAGCGATAGGTTTACAGTCTTAAAGATTAAACCTTTTCAGGAGCTTCTGTGTATATTTAGACTGCAACATAACAATGCCATCATTGCGTTGCATAAACTGAATCCCCAAATAGTAATGCAAGGGTCCCAAATCTGACATCTCAAATGGTGACTGCAAATCAGCCTTAAAGGCTGAAATCTAATCTATATCGGGTCCCGTGAGCAGCATGTCATCAACGTATAGAACGATGACCAAAAATATGTCCTTACTCCTCTTCACATAGAGGGTACTCTCTGTTGGACTGTTGCAAAAATCATTTGCAACCAAGTATGCATGAATCTTCTCATACCATGCTCTAGGAGCTTGCTTAAGGCAATAAAGAGCCTTTTTCAACCTGCATACTTTAGACTCTTCTCCTTTCATAGCAAAAGCAGGAGGCTACGATACATACACCTTCTCATGTAAATCACCATTCAAGAATGCAATCTTAATGTCCAACTGATGTACATTCCACCCATGATGTGCTGCCAAAGCAATGAGACACCTAATGGTAGTCATACGAGATATGGGTGCAAAGGTCTCATCATAATCAATGCCCTTTTGCTAGGCATACCCCTTGGAACAAGTCTGGCCTTGTAGCGATTAATGCTACCATCTGCTTTGCGTTTGTACTTGTAAACCCACTTAGTACCAATGGCCTTCTTGCCATGAGATAGATCTGTCAAATACCAGGTGTCATTCTTGAGTATAGAGTTATACTCATCCTGCATAGCGTGCATCCAATGATCATCATCCTGTGCTTCCTCAAAGGAAATAGGTCCCTCCTCATTACATAAAGTAGAAATGAGAACATGATCCACATCAGAATAATGTGCATGATGAGAACCTGCACGAGTTCTACTAGGTAAAGGAGCTGCCAACTTGATATCCCTCAATGTCTGCACAATCCATTTTGGCATACGCCTAGATTCTTCTATGGCTGCTCTCTCCTCATCCACTACATCTTCAATAATTGCCTCATCAGAAGGCTGATTTGCAAGTTGATTTTGCACCTACAAAGGCTAAATTTCAGCACTTACTTGAGTATTCAATTGCTCTACATATGGCTATCCTCCATTAAACAAAGGTAGGAGCGAATCAAACATGTCATGTGAGCATACATTATGTTGTTTTTTGTATGAAAGCATGGGATGAACTGAGTTTTCAACAAAAACAACATCTCTACTTCCTAAAATCCGCTTTGAGGCCGGATGGTAGAGTCTATATCCCTTGCTTTCTAAATTGTATTCCACAAATATGTATTTAACTGTCTTATCATCAAGCTTATTGCGTTGTTGCTCAGGCACAAGAGCATAAGCAAGACAATCAAAAACACGCAAATGAGTCACAAAAGACCTTCTGCCATGCCAAGCTTCATAAGGAGTTTTAGACTGCAAGGCCTTGGTAGGGCATTTGTTCAACACATAGTTTGCGCACATAGTTGCCTCTAGCCAAAACCCATGAGGTAAATCTTGGGCTTTCACCATACATCGTGCCATCTCCATGAGAGACCTGTTCTTCCTCTCAGCCACACCATTTTGCTGAGGTGTCTATGGCATTGTACATTGATGCCTTATGCCTTTTTCGGCCATATATGCATGAAATTCCTTGGACATATACTTCCCTCCTCGATCTAAACAAAGGGTGCCAACTTTACATTCACATGCATTTTCAGCCATGGATACAAAGTGCAAAACCTCTAACTTTTGCTTTAATGGATACACCCAGTTGGGACAGATTCTAGTGATGAGAACAAAATTTTTTGTGAAGTAATGTGCTTACTAGTATCACTGTCAAAGTACCAGGCATCCAACTCTGCCACTGACATGCATACATCATGAACAGAAGGGTCATAACTGCAATGTACAGTCCATGCCCAATCATCTTAAGCAAAACTAGCAGATTCCTTCTTCTCTGCACTTGGTGTAGATGCATCGGCTATAGCCATGCCCGATTCTTTCTTTTTCTTCTTCTCTAGCTTTTTCTTACACTCATTTATGTAGTGCACTGGTATCCTGCAATAGTGACACTTGCCCTTCTTTTTAGGCTTATCACCTTCTTTCTCTACATCCTTACCTGAGGATTCTGATTTGGCTTATAGCCACCATGTGAAGAAGCTTTACCTTTGCCTTTCTGACTGGCAACAAAAGCTTGGTCACCAACTCGCATAACAAATCTGTTTTGCCTAGACTGCTCTTCCTGCAGCAAGAGTACTGAAACCAGGTCATCAAATGTAAGGGCATTTGGATTTCCCTTCATCATGAGTCTAAGAATAGAGGCAAAACTTTGATAAGAATAATCCGGCAATGCATTGAGAACTGTGGGCACCAATGTACTATCAGGATATATCTCATCCACACTAGCGAGCTGCTCCTTAAAATCTTTGATCATTGGTCAAGAAGCTGTCCATTGAGTCTCTCTCATTCATGTGCTCAGACTCCAACTGTTTGCGTAGATATGCAACACGTGCTTCATTGCGCACCTGGTATAATGTAGCAAGTGCATCCCATGCCTGTTTTGAAGTCTTACATGATCGAATATGAGGAATAATGCTTCGCTTCACATAAAGTGCAAGCAATGCATGTGCTTGTGTATCTCTTCCATCCCATCTCGTTTGAGCAGCAGTGGGAGGTACTGGTGGTGCATGTGGAGGAGCCACATCTGTATCAGATTTTACTTCAGATGTACTTGCAGCACCTGGTTGAATTGGTAGTTGTGAAACAGGACGAGTTTCACTACCACTGACCACATTCCAAAGGCCTTTAGCAACCAGTACATGCCTCATCATATAGGACCACAATGGGTAGTTAGTCCCATCAAGTTTGTCCTCAGCAGACAACATGTTGAATACATCACTATTGCCAGCCATGACTGTCTATCAAATGCAAAATCTTTCAACACACTGCAAGTACTCAGTCACTGAAATGCAACCCCGGATGGCTGCCAACTGACTGAATCACGTGCAAACTGTATGAAAAATAACATAGAGTAGAGAATAGAGTGTTACTGGTGAAAGTATGATGGGTGATGTTGTTGAAGACACTGTAGATGTTGCTGTACACCAAATCTTTGCCATTGCATAGCCCAAACACCCAAAATCAAGCAGAACCAATCCAAAATGATGCCTCTCTAGAACGTCTGCCGAAACTTTGCGGTGCCCGAAACGCGCCCGAATCGCGCCGCGGACCTTGAAAACGTTGTACACTTCGTATACGGTACACTACAATATATACCTTCTTCTCCTAAGAGGGTATCTCAATCGGAGACAGAAAAACAGGGTCGTGAGGAGGGAGGCAAACTACTAGATCAAGTGTCAAGGAAGCTAGCTCTGATACCAATTGTTGGAATTAGGGGTAGGGTTGCAACAATGCATACACACAAGATAGAGAAGCTTGAGAGCACAGAAACTCACTAGATTAGAATAAACAAATGTGTGCTAGATACTAAGTACACACCCCAAATTGAGTAGATAAGAGGGTGTACATACGCACAGGGGAAAAAAACCACCTAGTGAAAGAAAAAGTGTCCCGGCGGTCCTAAGTGTGTTCACACACATCACTACCATATAATGCTACATGGTATTTTAGCAGCAGAAAGGGCACGTTGCTGACTAAGATCTGTAAGCTGCCGTAGTTGAGACTTAGCATTGGCCACCCGAGTTCGTAGGCCTTCCATGTAGCATTTGCCATAGTCTCGGATGATATCCTGCATGCCCATGGAAAAACGATCCCTTGCCTAGTTGGCATCAACAGAAACATGCAAAACAAGGCGATCAATGAGTCCATGTACCATGAACTGGAAGCACTGATGCTAGGCTTAAGTGGTTTCTTTGGCAGTTGCCAATCCGACGAAGCAGCAGCCTTAACTGCACCATTCCCCTTGTCCCAAGTCTTGACTGGCAAGGTAGACACTTTAGCTTTCCTTTTCTCAGTTGGTGTGGGTGGCGAGGGAACACACACACACACACTTTTTTTTTTTTTTGGTAAAACCAGTTGAAATTGCATTATATCATAAATGTACAAAAGGGTTTGACATCAAGAGGATGTCTAAACCCTAGAACTTAAAAACAACAGTAAAAAAGTTCTATGCAAGAAGAGGGCAGTGCTCAAGAAAAGAGCCTATGCCCTATCCATCAGAAACAGTAAAAGAAAAGCTGAACACAAGAAACATCCAAATCTTCCTCATGTACGGCATCATATAAGAACTGCCGCAAAGAGGCTCGGAAGAACTCATAAGGGTGTTGAAGGGGTGAATTCAGATATGCATGATTTCGCTGTAGCCAGAGGGTCCATAAGGCCCGGTATCTGATCCAATGGAAAAAAAGAGAATACTGTGACAAAGAAGCTGTTAACGTGCCAAACATCCAGAAAAACCTGTAGAACCTGTGTGCAGGAAATCTGAGAGATAAAAAATAGGAGATCTTATCCAGAAGGTCTCTGGAATATGAACAAGACCACAATAAATGCGGAATACTCTCAGTAGTATGATGACATCTTGGACAAAGAGGAGAGGCAATCCTTCTTTGAGCCAATTTCACTCCCACTGGAAAAATACCGACAATGCATCTCCAAAGAAAAGCCTCTGCTTCAATGGCATTTTCAACTTCCATATCAATGTCAGTTTTCCTTTCCACCAAGCTAAAGACTTATCCAGATGCCAAAGAGAATTAGCATGATGAGCAATCCATGGAGGAGGTAATATCAATCGATAAGCCTGTATAGAAGTCAATAGATGCAAAGGCTGAGAGGATAATCTTGAACTTGAAGACTGAAGATGCCAATCTTGAAGCCTGTCTCTTACATCCAATGTTGGAATCGGAATGAAAGGGTGTAAGAGATCTGCAATAGCTTTCCATATAGATCTATGGTGCATCCCAAGATTGTATTGTTGGCATGCTGCCGGAAAAGAAAGAATTTGCCCTCGAGTATCTACCACGTCGTCAATGAACCGGATGCCCAACTTCATAAGATTGTAAGCTTTGATTGGTTGTTGTACAGCAAGGGGAGAGTAAAAAACCGCACTCCAATCTATGCTTTCCATTCGAAGCGAGGAAGCTATAGAAGCAGGATGGGTCTTTCGCATGAAGAATGAATCATCTCCATAAGCCTGTGCAATGAAAGGCCGTGAACCAGAAATCTGAAGCCCCTCTAACTGTCTAGTATCAACGAGATGATCCATATAAAGAAGCAAAGGATGTGAAGCAATAGCATAGAACAAAGCACTGAGAGGGCATCCCTGTCGAACTGATCGTTCTAGAGTCCAAGACTCAGACAAATGTTTCCCTATAAAGCATTGAGCAGTGGAATCTGAGTAAAGCCAATATATGACATTAACTAGCTTTGGCCCAAAACCAAGTTTAGACATGATTTGAGAAACATAATCCCGCTGTACCGTATCAAATGCCTTTGCCACATCCACCTGCATGACCAAGACATCTTGAGCAGAGTATTTTGCATATTCCATTTCAATGAGAGTATTGGAGATATTATCATGTATATGCCTTCTTGGAACAAAACCATATTGCCTGGGATGAAGTCCATCATGAAGGATATCCTTTATCCGATGTACCAACATTTTAGCAATAAGTTTATATGTAACAGGCATCAAAGTGATAGGCCTCCAGTCATCCATTGTCTCACACAGAGGTTTTTTGGGCAGAAGCTTAACCAGACCATGCTTCCAAGCTGAGGGAAGATGTTGATGCTGCCAGGCTACATTAATGAGCTTCAAGATTGGACCCTTCAATTCATCCCAGAAGGCTACAAAAAATTCAACCGTCAAACCATCCCAGCCTGGGGATTTATGTTTACCCAAATGCTTGAGGGCTTCATCCAATTCAGTATCTGAAAAGGACATTTCCAGCATTGAAGCTTTTTGCAAAGAAACAATAGGAGAAACAAGCTCAATGAATCTGCTCCGAGCCAATGTAGCCTGAGGTGTAGAAGAAGATGGTAGAGAAAAAAGAAGCTGAAAATGATCCAGACATTGTTTTTCTAGCTGCGATAAAGTCTGGGTCCAATGACCATCGGGTTTCCTGACTCTCATGATAGATTGACTTTGTCTGTACGTGTGTAAATTTCGAAAGAAAGATTTCGAGGAGCAACCCTTATCTAGCATAGGTTTAACTCTAGCCCTTGTCTGCCATTTGGAAAGCTTGCGTTTATCATTAGCATCAATTATGGAAGGAGCACAAGACAATGAATTCTGTTCAGAAGCAGAAAGAGACTTTTTGATGGCTAATCTGTACCAAAGACTGCTTAATGATTTTGCCCACTGGATATGCTGTCTGGTTTCTGCCATGTACCATCTTCCATATTCCTTAATGACATTTTGAATACGATGTACAAAAGAGTTTCAAGCAAAATCCAGATCCTCCTGAGCATGAGATAACAATGGCTTACAAGCCAATCTGATCATTTGCTGGAATTTTTCATGAGAAAGATATAATTGATTAACCTGCAAATGTCTGACTAAAGAGAGCTGAATATCATCTAGAGGCATACCAAATGAAAGGTTGAGCCAAAGTGGAGTGTGATCAGATAGTTTTGAGAATAATCAGTCATTTAACATGTATAATCATCATATTGCTGAGCATGAATAAGATACCATCTATCAAGCCTGGCCCAATATTCTGTAAAAGCATTATGATGATATGTGAATCCCAAAACCGAAGGGTGAGTTGCTGTCCATAAATCTGCAGTATGAAGTGATGAAGTCATATGTTCCCATTGTTGGATTTCAGAGGGAAGCATATGGGATTTATGTGTGGTATTGTCCTTCCAGTGAGGAGAATTATTAAAGTCACCACAAAGTAGAGCATTTGAGGACCAAGGATATTGGTTTATGGAGTCCCACATTTGAGCTCTGGAAGCTGAAATTTGAGAGGCATACAAGGAGCCTATTTCAAAAATCTCTCCATTGATCATACATTGGATAATCATCCATCGGCCACAAAGATCATTATATGCTACACAGGGCTGCAGATCATGTCTGGCTAAAATACACAACCCAGAGAATTGTCCAGATCCTGCATAAAATATATCATATCCTGAAAAGAACCCATGCTGGCCAGCAAAAGAATGCTAATTATGCTCTTGGAGACACACAACATCTGGATGAGTAATATTTATATAATGCCATAGGAGCCTCCATTTATGCTGATTGCAGAGGCCCTGTATGTTATAAGAAAAACATTTAAGAGAAGTACGCATGAAAATATGTACAAGAGATGAGCAGTCCTCAAAGAGAAAGGGAGGAATCAGGCCTCTGCCATTGCCACAGGGTCTTGCTGACCCTCAGAATCCAATTCCTTGACTAGATCATCTTCTTCACAAAGTGGAATACCCTTCTTAACTGCATTGACCCATGCCTTTGAGATGGGGCTGTCCGAAGAGGTAGAAGGTTGACTAGGAGATGGAGCAGAAGCATCCCAATTATGAGATTGGAGAGGTCTTTGTTTGAGAGGCACCATCTTCTTTGCATTGTGCCAAACCTCGTGAGAAGATGAATTATTTTCCACTAGCTTGCTTTTTCCTTTATCCTTGTTTTGAGCTGAATTGGCTTGGTTCCCTATATGAACTGAAGGCTTTGCTCCTTTAGCTTCAGTCTTTTCCACATAAGTCTTTTGACCTCCTTTAGTAGATGGCTGAGGAATGGCAGCTGGAGGAGGCGGATGAAGGATCGAGGGACACTCAGAAGCTAGATGCCCGAACTTGTGACAAGAGAAGCAAGCTCCAGCAAAAATGCCCCATTTCAAAGTAAAATATTTCTTTCCCAAATTAACACCCTCAATCTCAACTGCAATAGAAGAGGGGGTTGGTCTATCAGTATCCCATAAGATGCAAAAACGATTTTTATTACCTGTGGGACGAGGGGGACAGATCACTTGTTCCAATGTCATTGCTAAACCTGGAAGCTCTGTTCTCATGTAATCTGGAAAATCAACGACTTCAACCCATACAGGGCAATGATGTTTAATGAGACTCTGATAATCCTTATTAGGAGACCAAGGCATGATGTGCACCATTTTACGACCAAAAAATAAAGGGGACATTTCCAACATCTTTTGTTTTGTCAATGCATCCAAGAGATGAACATAAAATCCTTTCGAGGCAAAATAGACTCCTTCTACATAGCATCCACCTAGGAGAGAATTCACCCATTGTCCCACATCATTAGCCGAGGGTATTTTACCTGGAAAAAAGATGATGACTGCAGTTTGAGAGAGCTTCTTCAGAGGATGCACAAGAGAAGGCAACTTCATCTTGTAAGTGAGTTCCGGAGCAGGTAGTATCCATTCTCTTCTACTTTGTTGAAAATCCTCATTCAACATGTCAAACACATAGGAAGCATCTTGAGATGAAGGAGCTATGGGGGGCAGAGATTCCCTTGATTGTCTTTTAGGTTCAGGAGAAAGAGCTCTCTTGACATAATACTTGCTTGTTTCTGCCATCGAGACTATTCGATTCAGCAGGAAGACACAGATCAGAAAAAAAGGGGGACAGCGCTATTGGAATACTATCTTACACAGAAGGGAAAACAGAGACCTGTAGCGAGGCGCGCGCGCGCGCGCGCGCGCACACACACACACACACACACACACACACACACACACACACACACACACACACACACCCGCACACACACACACACACTTGTACACATGCAGACAGGTCACGGAAGAGAGGAAGATAGGGCAGATTGACGATGAGAATACAGTGTTTCTGTGCGCTAAGAAGGGACCCTCAGAAGGTCGCGAAGAGGGTTGCAGGCCCGACACAGACCAGGAAGCAGGCGCGCCTTACCAGACGTGCTCACACACAAGGGGCGAGCAGGTCGAGCAGAACAGCAGGCGAGCAGGTCGAGGGAGCAGGCGAGCAGGTCGGGACGTCTTAGCAAGTCAGCCCCATCACACACACACACACACACACACACACACACGTGTGTGTTTGTACATGTACACTCAAAAACACATCAACCATGGTCAAAAAGCAAGCGACCTAGACTCAAAACTTTGCACACGAAAACAAATCATCTCTCTTGTCCTCGTCCTTTAGAACCAAACCTTCACCATGTGACCTCATCAAAAGGCAAACCCTACCTTTCCTCTACAAACATTAGACTTGCATCCTTGGAGCATGAATCAAAACCCTAGCAAAAGTGGTTTAGAGGAATTCTTGCTTTTTGCACAAAACCCTAATAAAGCAATGGGGAACTCTATATAAATTTTTCTCTGTGCTTCACATTCATGCCTTGTGCCTGTTTAGGGTGCTCTAACACCATCTATAGGGGTGTCTCATTATGGAAGTCGAGTTTCTCACGACGGAATCTACCCAAGATCTCCTAAACACGAGACACAAGTATGCAGGCGAAATTCAAGTTTGCAGATAGATGCTCCCTACCCAGCCATTGATCCTGCCAATAGGATCACCCTTGAAGGCTACTGTACACCATCACATATACATGCCTATTAACCTTGGTGTTCCATACCACCAAGGTTTGCCTAGCCAAGGCCCTTGGCAGTCATCTGCATCAAGGATAGACAGATTTTTAGCCTCTCTTCAGCAATGGAGGAGAGAGATGGAAGCTGTGAAAGGAATTCAGCCTGTTGATGCCATTGTAGGCATGGATACAGAGGATGCCAATCCTACACAGGATACTATGTCTAGTGGTATGGACATTGGCATTGGAGTTGGGTCTAGCTCTGCTCCACGAGCTCAGAGGAAATCTTTGCCGGTGGCCACGGCCTAAAGAGGGCAAGCATAAGAGTAGCGATTCAGAAGTAGGCTGTAAAAAGAGGCCACTAGAGAGTTGACCAAGCTCTTTATACAATGTGCATTGTCCTTTCATATTGTGTGTACCCCTCGTTGGAGGAAGGCAATAAGGACAATTAGCTGCATTGGATACGAGTGGGAGGGCCCCTTTTATGAGAACCCAATTGAGGAAAGAGAAAGAACAAGTGGAGCTAGAGATGGAGCCATTGAAGGGGCATTGGGTTAAATATGGCTGCACTATCTTATGTGATGGGTGGTCAGACATTAGAAAGAGGAACGTGTACAACATTTTGGTGTCCTTTTGCAAGGGCACTATGTTTTTGCGTGCTATTGATGTCTCTATAGCAGGGACACTGGTCACAGGTGCATGTGCTGCCCACAGCTTGGATTTATTGATTGAACATGTGGCTAAAATCAGATGGATTGCTGAAGTCTTTAACACATCTCGGAGCATGGTCAAATTTGTGACAAAGAGGCCCAAGGTCCTGGCTTTGATAGGGCCAACAATGATCTTGAGTTGCTAAAGCCTCCAAAGACCATATTTTCTTACATGTGTATTGTGGTTGACATGCTTGTGAGAGTCTGTCAAGGACTACTCTCTACTGTTGTCTCACGGGAGTGGATGTTGTGGGAGGATTGTGTGCACCCTGGAGCGATACATTTTGTGCGCATGGTCACGCAGGACACTTGGCGGGTAGAGCTGAAGCACTTGTGAAGGCGATTCAGTCCATTTACAGTGTTCTTCACATTACAGACATGGAGGTAAGCACACTTGGACTCTTGTATGAGTTTATGGACTGGATTGGCGACCGTCCTGTCACTTGCCAGGTAAGAATGTCAACAATTAATAATGTTGATTGCTTAAAGCCTAATGTCACACGTTTCTTCTATCATTGATTAGGGTCCAAGATATTAGAGAGAGATGGAACCGCAGATGGGATTGGTTTCATAAACCAATTCCATGCGATTGCCCATATACTGCATCCTCTATAGTGGAACGAGGAGCAGTTCGATAATGAAGAGATTGAAGAGGGTTGGTAGTACCATATTCATAGGTGGACAGGAGGTGACATTGACCTCTTGAAAAAGCTGGAGGATGAGCTCTTGATATTCCGCAACGGGGGCAATGCCTTTGGGAGGGCCACAACTCTTTTTGAGAGGGACTCAACTTCAGCTAGTCTCTTTACATTTGAGAGAGACTCAACTTCAGCTAGACTCAAGTGTTTACATTTGAGATGTACACTGTACTTACAACATTTTATGTTCTCTTATTGAGAGAAATGCCTTGCACTTCGGGTCCTCTCACTAGATTGTAGCTTAGGCCCATGTGAGGAATTGGAGCACATGGGCTGTCTTCCATATAAAGAAGAGGAACAAGTTGTCCACTATGGTTGGTTTATTGCCATTGTAACCTCCGTCTAATTGAGCAAAGAGGCAATCCCACAGAGCCACGACAAGTGAATGTCAATAAGATCGACATTGAGAAGGTGAAGGACATTCCAGAGATTCCTTCCGATGAGTGAGACATCTATGCCATGCTCTATGAGGAGATGATGGTCGCTAGCTCATGTCACATGAGCACATGTATTTGCTGATGGTGCACTACGAGTGTGGCAGTGGGAGATGCAGAGATGGATCCTACCAATGTTGAGGCATCATCTTCTTCCGACATTGAGTCAGATACATCTAGGGAGGTGGGAGATGAGATTGAGGAGGTGGAGCATGTTTAGGAATAAGAATGATGCTAGGACCTGACACTTGGGGCTTGGCGCTTGACTCTTGAGATTGTATTTTTTTTAAAAAGTTTGGTGATTGGTCCATGGGCCATTTATGACTTTTGTACTTCATGATTTGGATATCTATTCGTGGCTCTTTGAGAGCTCTTTTGATTCATGATTTGCTGTAGAATTTAGTTTTAATGAAATGTGGATTATGACTCATGAATTTGTTTTCTAAGTTCTAAGGTTTGTCTTTGGCCATGGCAATGGGCACGGCATGCTTTTGTCAACAACCAGCTCCTAGCTGTTGCCAGTAGTATGCAACAATACAAACTTGCTATGCATGTTGTGCATGTTTAGACATTGTACATGATATTATTTCTTTTCAGGTCTCTATTAAGCTTTCCTATTTTTGATTTTGTTTTTTTTTTCCTAGGAAAAAGATCCTTCAATTAGTTAAAGAAAAAGAGCCACAAAGGGCTAGATACAACCACCATGGGCTACATACAAACTTGCCTCATTTAAGGATTGGAGTCAAATGATCATGAGGGGAAGAGACACTTCTCCTCCGGTTTGCTGCTCTGTGAGGAGAAGGCTATCTCATACAGGGGGAGGGGGTGGGAACAACCACATGGGTGGTCTGTAGTGCCAAATGGGGTCTCCTCCTCTATCTGTGAGGAAAAAGCCGGGCCTCCAAAGTCTCAAGAAAGCTTCCCGCCGCTTCCGCATACGGTCTGAACCTCCATGTAACTTCCCCCACTAACCGTGGAGGGTGTGAATGATATCAAGCCATATGCTCTTGATGGTCTCCGCCGACTGAGTGTGGGTACCCTCGATGGCCTCGTTGCATCTAGCATGGCAAATGTGCCAAGTTATGCTACTGCAAATCTCCCATCTCTGACATGAGTGTGGCCGCCAGTCGCCTGTAGGTGGGGCTGTGATTGGTACTGCTGCAATACGATGGTGGGAGACCTGAAGGCCTAGCCCTCTCCCATCCTACACGTAAGCCCTGACCACTCTAGCCTTTGTGGCCCAAGCGACAATACCCCATGTGATGATCCGGGTTGATGCCCTATCCATAGCAAAGATGCAGAGAATCCTCTACCAAATGTGCTGAGCCTTCGGGCAATTGCAAATGCAATGTCTCTAAGTCTCATGGGGTGGCCGCACCGTAGGTAAGTTGCCGGTCAACCACGAGCTGCTAGCCAAGTACCGACCGCTAAACTCCTATGCGCCATCAACCAAAGAAAGAGGGTGATCTTTCTTGGCCGAAAGCTGTCCCACAGCCTCTTCCAGAAATCTGAAAGGAAATGCTGTGAGAGGCCTGAGACTGCCAATGTGCTGCTGCTTCCAGTGTGCCATCTATCTTGGGCATTTGGATCTTGCGTCCTAGCCGCTCAATATATGCAAAGAAGAGAGCATCCAGAGTCTCCTCCTGATTTGCTGGATCATGCTAAGTCCACTCTCCCGGATCCCATTGTAGGCGCGTGAGAGGGAAGCACTCCCATATCCATAGCTGCCATAATCTCTCCTTGGCTACCTTGGCTTGTGCTGGATCAATATGCCATTCTGGTGCCCGAAAACCAATCACCCTCAATCTCTGCAAGGTGCAGCCGCTAAAAACCTCCAAAGGAAGCTCATATCTCTCTAGTTTGCCATGGGATCCAATAGAGAAAGTGAGCAGACCACTGTCCTCATCTGCTCTGTAGACCGCCACTAGGATATCGTGCCGGGTAAACACGCCTAGCCACACTGGGGGAGTCGGGTCTGTGGGAGTCAGCCACTCCTGAGGGATAGCTGAGTCGATGTCGATGCTGAGCCTATCTCTGCCCCGGATCCCTGTCAGGCCTCTCTCCTGCACCTCTAGGGGTAGCTGCTTGGCGATCCAATCTCCAAGAGACCTGGTTGGTCCCATGCTCAAGGCGCCCCAAGAAACGTGTAGTTGGGCCCCTAGCATGTGGCCATTGGGTAAACGGATCAGGGGGTTCTAGAGGAAAGGCTGCCGAAGCCGCTCCTCTGATGCAACCGGAGGTATCTATCTGAGGACGGGGGGCCTAAGGTGCTCCCAAGCACGAAGTAAGCTGGCTGCAAATCTGTCCTCAAAAGCCAAGCTAAAACCATGGGCTCGCATCTCTATGAAGATCCATCGAGTACTCTGTGCCAAGGGCCCCCAAGACTCGGAGTGCGGGCTGAAATCTAGGTTAACAGAAAATCCTTCTAGGGCTCACCACTGGGAAGGGGACCTCTAACAATCAACTTGCCCAACTGGGCGCGACTCTGAATAGCCGGGTCAATGAGGCCTAGCCCCCCTATGCAACGAGGCTGAATAATACCTGGCCAATAAAAGCCCGAGAAAAGGCCCAGCACGGAGTGATGTACCACATGGTGGCTAGAAGTACCTGGTTTGCCACCACCACCCTGCTATTGTTTCTGATCCTCGCCCCCCCCCCCCCCCCCCCCCCCCCCCCCCCTCCAAAGGTGAGAGCCATCGCCATGCACTTTTTTCGATCCCTCCTCACTGGTGCCCTAGCATCTCCACAGGTGGTGGAAGCACGCGAGAAGGTCTGGCGGCATACGAGGGAGGTGGTTCCCCTTTCTCTTCGGTCATTCTTATTGACACCGTTCACTATGAGGAGTTGGCGGAGGCATTGATGGCACTTCCCAGGGGCAAATGCCGAGGGGCGGATGGGCTTCTAGTCTCTTTTTTCTTTGCCATTGGGACCTCATGGAAGGTGGCCTTTGCGCTGCCTTCAATGAGATTATGATCATAGGTTCCATGCCAGAGGGGCTCTCCGAGGGCTTGATTCACTTGATTCCCAGGGAGGGTGGTGACAGATTGTAGATTCGACAGTGGTGACCCATCACTCTTCTAGGGACAGCCTATAAGATCTTGGCCAAGGCCATCAGCAGGAGACTTCAGCCTTTTCTCCTAGACTTGATCCATGACACTCAGACCGGCTTTGTTGGCTATCTCGGTTACTGGTTGATTTGGGCTATACAGGGGATATTCCATTGTTGCATTGTGACAGTCAGAGTGCCATCCAGTTGGCAAAGAACCCTGTTTTTCATGCAAAGACGAAGCATGTGGATGTGAAGTATCACTTCATCAGAGAGGTGATAGAGAACAAGCAAATTCAGCTTGTTAAGATTCATACGGATGACAACCCGGCTGATCTGTTGACAAAGAGTTTACCTCCGGAGCGGTTTGCTCATTGCAGACACTTGATGGGCATTGGATGAGGCCAGTTTCAGCCTTGATATGGCCTTGTATATTATCATGTACATGCTGATTTTTCTTTTCCTTCATTTAAGGGCACTTTGCCTTTAAGTGGGAGGTTGTTGGGGTAAAGGCGTTATGCCCACCCTTATAGTGTGTACAAGCCCATAAGTTATAGTACATAGTACACTTAGTACTTTTAATGTACTAAGTGCACTATGTGTACTAGTGCAATATACATGTGTGATAGGGGAGTCACACACTCATCTTGATGAGTTGACTTATCCCCACAACTCTCTCTCTCTCTCCCTTGTTTCTCTGAGTATGTCTCCCACATGAATCTCTAACCCTAATTAATCTCTCCCATTCAGATGGCACCACCAATCAGCGAGAGAAGAGGAAGGTAATC
This sequence comes from Cibotium barometz, assembly GCF_041138505.1. Classification (NCBI taxonomy): domain Eukaryota; kingdom Viridiplantae; phylum Streptophyta; class Polypodiopsida; order Cyatheales; family Cibotiaceae; genus Cibotium; species Cibotium barometz. Next base: position 33,985,266 of record NC_141065.1, read on the forward strand.
CTTCCTAAGGCCTGGGAAGCAAACTGTCATTGGGAAGCCCGAAAGGCTAGCCAATGGGTCAGACGTTGGATCGAAGCCGTGTTGCCACCGTGCAAAGAAGGCTTGCGTCGTACGCAAGGCAAGGGGACTCAGTTGCATGACTCAGTCTGACACCGATGGCAAGTTGAACTCCACCTGGTAGTATCCGCGACCCAGAGGGGTGAATATCGGTGATCTTTGTAGGTTCGCCGATGAAGCTGGCTTGCAAAAGATTCCTGAGCTGTCCACGTGCATGGCGGCTACCAACAATTTTGCAGACCAGGGTGGAGCCTCGAGTGAGGCAACAGTCGTGGCAAGAACCTACGAAGAAGATAATCCAAGCAACGGCAGTTTAGGTAAGGGATGACGGAGCGGTTGCCATGGAGTCCTCTTGAGGGTGAAGACCATAAAAGGCCGAAGCTTGCCGAAAAAGCTGAAACCCAAAAAAGAAAGCACCAACCTGCAGTGAAGGAGAGAAAGGAGAGGGACGGGGAACGAAAAGGAGGATTGAAAGAATTAAAAAAAGGGAAGGAGGGGGGGGGTGAGGCAGGGGGAGGGCGGAAGGAAGAAGGGGGAAAGGGGGCGGGCTGAAACATGGACCGGGGGGGGGGGGGGGGGGGGGGGGGGGGAGGCGGGGAGTGAAGGGAAGAACAGGGGGATGGAGGCAACCCTATTTCTTTTAAAGAGCTAGTTGGGTTACTCCTTTAGGAAGAGTAGCCAAGGAAGAACAGATCGCAAGGAGATGCTAGTAGAGAAGACCATGCCTACTTCTCCAGGGGCAAAGGCAAAGTGGACTCATCTCAGGGTGACACCAAGAGAAATGAAAATGTCATTACTGCCACAGGCCTAGGCACTACATCAATGAGTGCCGTAACTGACTTGCCAAGGTGAAGACCAAAGATGAAGCGCAAACTTTGCTACCTCTACCTCCGAGACGAGAAGAAGCAGCAAACCTAGTCCAGGGGAAATGTTAAATATTAAATAGTGATGAATGTGGGAATAAACAAGTGCTAGGTGCTCATGTAAACTGGCACCTAATAACTTAGTATTCTAGCTTTATAATAAAGCGGTTGTAGTGTGTGTGAATAACCACTAGTGTCTGGGTTCTTTTGTGTGTGGGAACACCCACTTAAGAGGATCTTATGTAAGCTATGATGTATGCAGGCCATACCTCTTAGAAACAATCGCATCATATGTGGTTGCAGCATATGTATACACAACTTGTAAAGGGGGGTTGCTCCTATAAAAGGACCATTATCATAATGTTATGAGTATGCCTAATCATTTCAAGTTAATCTCGTGCCCTCTTGCTTAATCACTTTGTTAAAACCTTGTGATTGACCCCTAATCATGATGTTAGCTTAATAGAGAACTTCCTCTTTTGGGAAATAGGTTTCCTTCTTAGAAAACTTCAAGACTCAAGCTTACAAAAAGTAGCTTTTTGTGTGTTTTAATGAAAGCATCAATCACTTATTAATTAACTTGGACAAGTTGGCATGTAAAAGGAAAGAGTTGGCAGCCATAAGAATTTTAAGTTGGGCATTTCTCCAGACTTTCTAATACGAGGAAGCCCATTTCCATTCAACAATGTTCTTTGTAATGCTTTCCCTTTGGGAAATCAAACCCATGATACCACTAAGATCAATGTGAAACCCACTAGGCTCAAATCAATGTGGTTGATGGTCCTTAGTTATGTGGTCATGATTTTTCTCCTGATATCCTTCTTGTAGTTGTGGTCTATGTAATTTTAAATGGTGCTTTTTGTGCTGCAGCTTTCTGTTGAAAGACTGAGCTCCATGAAGAAGTATGTTTTTGGACTCGGGACGTCACAGGTACGCATTAGTGATAACTTTGCATTTGATATAGTGAAATGTGTTACAGCTCATGATTTAGATTCCATTGAGGATCTATTGGCTTGAACATTCCAGGAGCTGATACTGTCCTTATACCACGTGGATAGAAAGCTTTTTTAATATGATCACTTATTTCTGCATGTTGCAGGTGTTTGCCACAGCACTTGTTGTGGGTTTAGTTTCCCATTATGTGTATGGTTTCTCAGGACCGACAGCCCTTGTTGTAGGCAATGGGCTTGCTCTTTCTTCAACTGCTGTTGTTCTTCAGGTAGTGCTTCTCAATGGTCTGTTTTTTTTTTAATAGTTGTGCATATTTCTATATTTGACTTTATTTTGTGTGGCAAAGCTAAGCTCAATAGAATTTGGATTCTGATTATTTTGTCTAAGATGATAAGCGGGCAAATATGCATGTTTCTGGTCCTCCAACATGCATTGAAGTCAAGCATGTAGATCTAGGAGTTGAGTTGGGAGTATGTTGTTGACTTCTTGGAAGCAACTTCACACTTTAACTTCAGCAATGTGGGTGGAGCTGCTTGTTGACTTCTTGGAAGCAACTTCACACTTTAACTTCAGCAATGTGGGTGGGGCTAGCTATGAGTAAGGCTAAAGGGGCAACATCCCAGTTATGTACTGTGAGTATGCAGCTGATCCTGCTTACTGTAATGTTTTCATGACCTGCTCTTGGCAGGTTGTTTAGTTTTAGTGCATGACTGAGTTTGGTTGATGTCATGGCCCAATGCCCCATTATTGTCGCCCCATTATTGTCCTAATACTCTACTTGCTTTGCACGTTGCACAACTACTGAGATGTGCACAATAGCCATCAATACTGTAGAGTACTTGTGCCTATGTGCAAGGGTTGAAAAATGAAATGAAATGAAATGATATATTTACGTCTCTAAGAGGCCATAGTGGCCTATGAGACCAAAACTGAGAGTACATCTGAAGTGGTGTCTCATCAAAGAGAACAACTAAATGAGACTAAAAAGTACAATAAACTGATTGTCCTACAGTTATAAGAACATAACTGTAAGACTCCGAGATGATACAGAGTAGAAAATACTGGAAAATACTGAAAAATGTATATCAGGT